>NW_024879351.1:180964-257677 GCF_018340385.1 Cyprinus carpio | reverse complement strand
AATCGGATCATTCTAATTCGTGAATGAATCGTTTGGTGCGATTTGCGAACCGATTTAAAAGGTTCATTGAAAATAATCAGTTTGTTTTTGAATCAGACACTGCTTCTGCGTGTCAGAGCACGTGATATGTTAAAAGGAGTAACGATATGTTTTATGAAATGTATTGAAGTAAAAAGTACGATCTTATGATTTGGAATGTAGTGAAGTAAAAGTAAATTTTACTAAAAATAAAACTTTGAATTCAAAATACACCAGTGAGCATGGCAAATAAATGTTGAAGTACAAAAATTCAAAATACACATTAAATTCAAAACACATACAATATACATAAATTAAAATACAGTTACATTCAAAATACAAATATGCACAAATATGCACAAACATTATAAATATTCATTAAAAAAAAAGTGCACATCCGGTATAAAAAATTAAAAACAAATGTGCACATACGGTATACCAAAAAAAGGTGCACATATGGTTTACCAATTCAAAACCTACACAGGTGCACATACTGTATAATACACATTTAAAACACAGATGTGCACATACAGTACAGAAATATACAACCTAAACATGTGTGCACATACGGTATACAAATTAAAATAACAAATTTGCACATTCAGTATACCAATTCAAAAACTACACAAATGTGTACACCAAGGAGATAAATTTATAATACTTCAAGAAATAAACATATCCTTAATAAAAAAAAAAAGGCTACAGTGTACACCATATGCATTGAGTTATAAAGGCCTTAAAGGGATAGTTCACCCAAAAATGAAAGTTCTGTCATTAATTACTCACCCTCATGTTGTTCCAAACCCGTGAGACCTTCGTTCATCTTCGGAACAAATTAAGATATTTTCGATGCATTCTGACAGCTCTCTGACCCTCCATAGACAGCAAGGATCCTTACACGATCAACGTCCAGAAACGTAGCAAGGAGATCAGTAAAATAATTCATGTGTCATCAGGGCTTCAACCGTGATATTACGAAGCTATGAGAATACGTTTTGTGTGCAAAAGAAAAAAAAAACTAACCCATAGCTTTTACAGGTTGTTATCCAGGGATGTATTCCACAGAGACGTGTAATTTTAGTTATTACACGGCTCTGTAGAATACTTGATTCTGATTGGTCAGTCGCTACACTCAGAGGTATGTTATCCCTGGATAACAACCTGTAAAAGCTAATAACACAGGCTCATCCGGGTAACAGCAGTCGGCACTGTACTTTTGATTGAACTATTTTTTTTCTTGGTGGAAGCTTTGCATTTGTTTAGCTAATAAAATATTAAAACTTGATTCAAAATGGTGTACAATTGTTTTAATTATGTCATCCTGGTATCGCGGGGACCTCGCTCGATCGTTTCATACAAACCCAGCTGCTGCCATTTTGCTACGATTGTTTTGTACGCTGTAATGGATTGTAAGAGAACTAACAAACTGGTAAAGTTTTAAAACATTTTCGTCTTAATTCTTTTATTGCCTTAATTATTTTGTGGTGAAATGTTGTGTATTAAGTGTTTTGGGTGCTTCGTTTGACTTTAATGTTCGTTTTTTTTGTTTTTTCCGGTTGGTCTAGTTTGATTTTTTTTGGTAAGCTTTGCGTTCAAATATTTCAACTCAAATCAATATTTTGCATCTAATTATTTACTTATGTGGCAAGTAGCCGTGTAATAAGCGGCATAATGTACATTCAGCCGGTTGTTCTCGCAGAATAAACCCTGACAGGGTGATCAGGACCCTGACGCGAAGTGGGTGTTATGTACATTATCCCTTACATAACCCAGCGATGAAAAAAATGACCCAACAAATTTTAAGATAACCCAACACAGTGACCCAATATGTGTAACCCAAAAAACAACCCAACGTTTTTTAACTACTTCTTACATGTAGGTTTTTGTTTTTATTATTATTATTATTAGTTTTACTTTGAATCAATATGTAATTTCAAAGTAGTTCCCCAACACTGGCTAAAGTCATGGATTATCCAAATTTCATTAATAAACTCCAGTCACACCTTCTGTGCATGACACCACTGAGACAGCGTTTGACTATATATATACACACACCTTTTCCTTTCCCCATTGCTGTGCTGATTTAATGTACATTTTGTTTAGAAAAATGAAACAATAATAAGACTGTATGGCTCCTGTATGACCCAACCATGGGCCTGTTGTGATTTTGATAAGAATCTATTCCCAAGTAAAATAATCATGCTGTTCTCCGCTTAGGGATTGCATGCCTTTATCAATACAGCTAGCACATGAAAATATGTGGAAAACAAACACGTACCTGGCTCTCAAGGGATAACTGAACTTTTCTTTGAACTGTCAATAATAGCTCAGACCCTTCAAATTTGTGCTGCCCAGAAATATTTCACTAGTGAACCTCAACTAAGGTCCTCAGAAAGTAAACAAGCGATGAATCAGATCTCACACAGAGTGGAGGATCTTTGGGAGTTAACGTTCATGAAATGCACAAATTCCAAGGACAGGAGGGCTGTTTAATATATACGGGCAAATGCCCTTGATTGTTTCCACTGGATAAACCAAACTGTATGAAGTTACTGATTGCCCTGTTTATTTACTGTGTCAACAGGACACCGCAGATATCCCTCGAGTCACCTGATGACAGGGTCGGCAGCTGTATAAAGGGCATTTTTGGTGTTAACTCATGCAGTTGTGCTCTAACATGGCTAAAGCAGTGATTTGTGTGCTTCTTGTATCTCTGTTTGCCTGCTGTAGATCTGCACCAGTGGTAAGTTCAATTACTTTTTGTATAGAATAGAGTTATATAACAGGAAACTAACATATTTTTAAAAAATTCATTAAAGAAATCAGTTTGATGCTAAGAGCAAGTACTATTGCATGCATTCTCTGTATGTCATGAAGAGTTCTAACTGTGTGTAAACTGTATGTATCTATGTATATATATATATATATATATGTATGTATGTATGTATGTATGTATGTATGTATGTATGTATGTATGTACTTTGTGTTGTATTACCTTAGCATTAAAATGCAGAAAACTAGTTAATGCTGCTGTGTGAGCATTTTAAATAGAATGGCTGAGGGAAGGCAAATTTGACCGATCTCTATATTTCTGCACTCTTTTGTCATAGAAATGCACTGTAGAAGTTTACCCAACTATGACAACTTCTGCTTCTGAGAATCACGAAACGGTGAAAAGCGTCCCATTATCTGAGAGATCACGCCTGTCAGCCGTAGACTGTGCATACAGCCAAAAAATCCAGATTAGGTTCTTAAGAATAAGAAACCTAGCCTATCAGATTAGCTTTCTGTTTGATTTTGCATGTTCAGGTCTTTGGAGGGGTGAATTTTGGACAGAGGCTATGAATTGAACCGGCTGAAATCTCTTACAGCACCTTTTATATTTAACTTGGCAGTGACACAAAATCTATAAAATGAATATGAAAGCTAAAATGTCCCCTAAATTGGCCCCTTCTGGGTGAGACAAGGTACTTTCAGTTGTTGGAGACCAACATATGGGTTGCAATGTTATCTGCACTCTGCCATACTACAAAGTGCTGCAGTAAACGCTACAGAAGTCAACATCTGAAGTGGATCAAAAAAGCTCATCAAAGTTGTCCTAAAACATGAACGCATTTTGTTTTTATGCTTAAGGACAACTTTGATGAAAGGTTTTGATCCACTTCAAATGTTGACTAGTGTATACGTGGAAAAGACACATATACACTGCTGTACGTCCAGGCGGTCACTGACCCAACAAACGCCTCCGAGCTGATACAGCTGCTTCCATTACTTCTATTTAGCAGTAATACTAATTGCTTATTAATAAGGAATACAACAAGATATTGAGTTTAAGACAAAATAATTTCAAGCACAATTTCCAGGACAAGGAGCATTTCTATGCACATTGACTGTGTTCCAGGGTATTCACGGGGGTTCGGATGTTCACTGCCCTTTGACAGTGAAGATCCTGGATGCTGTGAAAGGGACTCCCGCTGGAAACATAGCTCTGGATGTCTATCGCCAAGATCAAGGTGGGACATGGGGAAAAGATTGCCAGTGGGTAAGATCACATTAGCCGTCACACTCTATAGATAGACTTTTGATTCAAGTATATAATTATATATTAAACATTAATTAATTATATTTCAGATTTTTCATCTCACCTAATTAGATCCCAGTGGATGATTTTAAGTGTGAATGCTACAAGTAATTCAGTTTTAATATTCATACTGTTTTGGGCTCGATTTGACCTCAGCAATGACATTTTTGAGTCAGAGATTCATAAAATATTACAGTTCAATGCTTTGTTCATTGCACTTCATTCATGTTACACAGGGTCTTTGGGACAATAATGTAAAAAACAGTTCATGAAGGATTTTCTAAGTATTATTAAGAATCAAATGATGAAAAAAAATAAATAAATAAATAAATAAAAAACACGGATTGAGAGTATGATTTGTCCTGAAATACAGATTTGGCTCAGATATACTAAATTTATAGGAAACAGACTGTAATACATTTTATTTATTTTGTATAAAAAAAAAAATCTGTTTCAGTTTTAATGCTGCCATTACTGTGGTTTTGTCTGTGTAGGACAATCAGCTCTGTTCTCTATTCTGCATTTTCATTTTAGCCTCATCCTCATGGTTCCTCTTTCCTGTCAGTGTTATTATCATTAATGAGCTCTTCCTCTACCACAGGAAAGTAGATATGACTGGTGAGGTGCACAACTTGATCACCGAGCAGGAGTTCACTCCTGGCGTGTATCGGGTGGAGTTTGACACTAAAGCCTACTGGAAGGCAGAGGGTCGTACACCTTTCCACCAGCTGGCCGATGTAAGTAGCGCTTTGACGGAACTATATATTCATGAGCATTTAATGGTTGCCAAGTGATGGGTTATTGTTGTATCAAGGCTCCGAAACCACAGGACTGCACATAGTCTCCTGACCTTGAGACTACTTTGATTATTATTATTTATAACAGCTACCTACTAGACTTAAATATAGCAAATTTGTGTATATTAAAACCCTGAATGATTGTCTTGGATGTGAACCAAGAGCTATATTAACTGTGGGGAGGTAAATATTTTAAGAACCCATATCTTGTTTTCTATAGACACACAGTAATGGAGAGTTTTAGATAAGAGGACAGAGCATTCAAGGACAACACATACTGAGCACACATGCAGTGACATATATACACATATGTAAAGAAGACACAGGTTTGTATTTCTCAGTTGTTCTATGGTCTTTTTGCAGGTGGTGTTTGAGGCTCATGCCGAGGGGCATCGTCATTACACTCTGGCTCTTCTTCTGAGCCCCTTCTCTTACACCACAACAGCTGTGGTCGTCAAAGCACATGAGTGACCACATACAACAGATCTACATCGACACATCTACACAGAGAAATTACTTTTCATCCCAGGTCCAAGATTAAGAATTTGCCACACCTTGCAATGCCAGATTGATTGCTAAAATTCACAAAGTCAGTATCCTGTCAACATTAAGATTTTTAAATGTTTTTGAATGAAGTCTCTTATGCTGACCAAAGCTGCATGTATGTTCAAAATACATTAAAAGCACTAATTGTTATATATATATGAATGACTAACTAGCCATGATTTTTTTTTTGCATTGTTTTGTAATAAATAGTTTTCTTGTATTCTAAAAATCTGTTTTATAATCATTGATAACACTTTACTTAAAATATTATGCATTGTATTATCTCATGAATAATTGTAACCAACGTTATAATAGATCATGCACATTACAATACAAACACACTTCTCTGTTTATTGTTACACCTTTAAAAAGTATAATGCATAAAACACATGACAAACAAATATTTACATCTTATAATGCATTTTGCATTTATTTATGAAAAGATATAATGCATTACAACCCCAACATTATGAATGCCTTCATAATGCATTATACATAAAGGATTATACAGATATCTTAATAACACACACTAATCGCATCATCAAGTATCTGGCAGTTATTCACTTCGACTTGAACCATGTGTTATGTTACAGTTATTCACCAAAGCCAGTTTTTACTTGCATATTGGTGCTTGGAAACAAGTGTTAATTTTGGACCTTGATTATACCCCGCTCTCCCTCAGACCAATTAAAGAGATCAGACACTAAATATGTTTTCAACTATAAAGTCTTTTAATGATCATTACAGAGCGAGACGCAGTGACTTGACTTGTTCAACAACAAAAACAAAACAAAAAATCTGGAACCAGGATTGTACATGTCAGTCAAAGCAGCTGGCATCTCATACTGGTGTTACAGTTAAAGTGGACCCTCAAACACAGCAGAAGATCCTCATGTTTTTCAGTTCCCATTCAACAACCAGCAGACATTTCAGTTTTCAAGTCACAGTTCCAGTTTGAAATAAACTTTGTGTAAAAGAAAATGTAAATGTGCACCCAATTTAATTTTTTAACACCATCCACACGCACCCCACTGCACATCTCAACAAACAATGCGAAAGTGTAAAAAAAAATAATAATAAAATAAAAAAATCAAGGCACAAATATGAATACTGCAACAATGTAACACTCTACACATTACAGATCTGTAATGGTAAATAAATCATCTCTTAAAATTCTCTATCTATTATTTCTTCTGGATATTTTCAGACAGCTGAACAGGATGGGGCAGCTATGAGAGGGGTGGGTTGGGTTGAAAAATGAGATGAGAATTAATCTAAATTAGCAGACAGCACTGAACAAAGCTTCCTCAAAAGCTATGACTGACTAACCACCAGATCCAAACACACCAGAGCAGTCTCACCGGTAGGTTTTACATAAAAAAAAAAAACCCCACACACTCTTCATTTCAGGAACATTACACACCACAGAAGAGAAAAGAAAAAAAAAAAAAGAAGAAGAAAAAACAACTTAACATTCAGTTTTCATATTGCAACCCACCTTACTTTAAGAACAATGTGTAACTTTCAGTCCCGATCTGTGTTCCAAATAAAACAATTTCGCTGTCGTGCAAAAGCTAATGATTAATTCGTAACAGGCCTATCTGACTTCGTATTGCAGTATAAGACTAATCATTACTCCAATAAAGTGCCTGCAAAACAATAAAACAGTGCACTGTGAAGGCGGAATGACACTCATTTGAGCATTTTGGAAACTAGTACTCATAAGCCACACTTCTCTTTTCAAAAGCTTAAACCCAGTCTTAAATGCCACTCTTTTTTCATTAAACAACACCTATCAAGTGTTTATATCTAACCGGCTGCTTCAACACAAACACAGGGCAAAAACCAACAGCTTGCCGCCAACTTTGCTTATGTTAATTTGTTGGCCCTGTGCGGTGGAAAAGGGAGATGAGGGGTTTTTTTAGTCGTGTTTCACATCATTCTACAACAATCCTCTCACACTGAACTGCACATGAATGTGACGCCACATATACACAAACTCACTTGAATACACACTCAGTGTGTTTAGACTGAGCATATGTCCTAGAGCTATATTTCACTATACAATGCTGAAAGATGAGTAGAGCGAAAGGGAAGAGGGAGAGGAAAAGCATACTTTGGCAGCAGTAGCCTCCATATCATATTCAGTATATTATATGACAGCATTCTTTGATTTCTAGTTTGAATTGGCCAAATGTTTTGTTTGTATCCCATAACCACAGTAAACAGTTCTTTTCAGACCCAACTGTAAGTCTGATGGTATAAGAAGAGACTGTAAACAACAGACTGGGCACTGGAGATCACGTCGGGGACACCATCAATTGGAGGAGACCGTACTAGTGTTAAAATGACATCCACTCTGAAAAAGACAAAGCAATCGGGCGACCAAAGAGAAGCCATGGCTCAACCACACCTCAGAGACACGCAGATGGAAAGAGCCTACAAAAATCCTTGAAAGCAGTCGCAGCTAAGCATTTCCGCGAACTGTAAGTGTGTCTCAACTTCAAGTGTAACAAAGTGCAGACACAATCTCGAAATGGACACGGGCACACACACACACACACACACACACACAGAGACCGCATGAGAGAACATGAAACAGCAGTTTTAGGACATTTATATGATAAGTTAAATTATACACAAAAAATGAATGCAACATGTTATATCGACAACTCCAAAAAATGCAAATTACATACAAAAAAACAAACATGGACCAACAAAAAGTTTTCCTTGTAATGCTCGAAACTTTAACAGCATAAAGTCGTCATGGCCCAAGTGTACTCCAGGTGCCATTCAAGAGCAATGGCGACATCACTCTCTCATCTTGGCCTTATCGGAGCACAATGTCACTCTGTCCTTCACTACACACACAAACAGACAAAAACACACAGGTTGAGACACACGCCAAACCCTGTGAAAGGCGTTTTGGCTTTAGCAGCTGCAAACCCGACTGACCACAGGTCTTCCTGCGAACGAACTCTCGTAAACATCTTCTTTCACTACTGTGGAGTGCACTTCAAAAGCGAGACATGAGAATGATTATGCTATTAACAAAAGTGAAGCCAAAAAAAAAAAAAAAAAAAAAAAAAAAAAAACATTCAATATGACTAAAAATAAAAGTTTAAGAAACAAAATATTTGCGTAACAAAAAATAAATTAAGACATGCAGCATGTAATGACATCTGTATGTAATTTTTGATTAGTTTTACTGCATTCTATAGTCATTGCTGATATTTTTTGTCCATCAGTCATGTGTCCCAAACCATTGAAGATAAAAAAAAAATAATAATAAAATTAATAGAAATCAAAAACAACAAATAGCTGCCAAAAAGAAGAGTGTTTCCACTGGAATCACAGGCGTCTTTTGGGGGACAAAGCTAAAGCATAGTTAAAAAGGCCAGATATTTACAGGGGAGTCTGGGTCATGCATGCAACTTGTCACAGCCTTCTGTATAGCCATAGGATTTGGGAAAACAAAACCCATAACACACCACCAAGGTGAAATGTATATCGCAATACAGGAACAAAACGATCTGAAGTGAAGGACAGATTTAAAATACATCCATTTAAACTGCATTGACGTCTTCTAAACAGTTGTCTCTTCAAAGAAAACAACAACAACAGATATGTATAAAAAACATTATACTAACAGAACATAACAAAAAGTCTCTTGGCGTCAAGAGTGCTGTTGCAATGTAAAACCAAGCTTTCTACAATGTAAGCACAGATGACTGGATCTACAGAGTTTGATAGCCTATAAAATTCTGTTAAGGCTTCGCAGTAAACATCTGATTTGTTGACGCTGGAACTCCCCACCTTTTTTTAAACGTGTTGTGATCTGATTCGCTAAAGCCAGCATGGACATAGGAACATGCAATTAAACGCACGCAGTCACGCTAATACACTTTCACAGATATGATCCAGTACATACGCACACATACACACACACACACTCACGTCACGCAACTAACTGTGCATGAGACAGGCCTCTGCCCTCCTCGCTTCTGTTTTTAAGGGCATTTGGCATTGATACATCACATTGTTTTCACTCGGGGGCAGGGGGGGGTTCACATCCTGTCAGTACTCTGCTATGGGGGCTAGCTCAGGATTCAGATTGACCGTGATGTTCTTATACAGGCTGCTCAGAGAGATCTCCGGAGAGTACTGCAGATTGTTCAAGCCGTCCAGATGCTGTCGTTCTTTAGAATACCTCAGCAACTTATACCTGAGGGGAGGGCGAGATGAACCAGGGGTTAGTTTGTCCTTGAGATAATCGGCTACTATATGCAACGCAAATATGTTTTTGTCACACGTAGGTCAATCCACTCTGGGTTACACAGAAATAGATGAATACGAATTTTGTTTAAGGTCAAGTCAAGTGTAAGCGGGTCAGAGGTAGAGATTGAACAGTGCAGTGACAAGAAAGCCATTTTCCACTTTTCAACGGAGACTGAGGAAGAAGAAGGTCTAATTAAAAGTTTCCTTCACAAAGTGCTTATAAGAACAAAAAGGTGCTTCCTCAGTGTTGTGGACCCGACACACTGCTAAGCACGTAGTTCCTGTTTCTTATTTATATTGGCTTTCCTAATAGTGCTGGTTCTGCCACTGGAAAACACTTAGAGAGAAACTATCACACTGAATAAATTACCTTGAGAACATAACATTTGGATTGACAGTGCAGTGGAATAAGTAATAAAATCTAGCCAAGAAACATTTCCTATATGCCATCAAATATTTAATAGAAAACCTTAAATTGGCACAAGAAGAAATATAATGGAAAGGTTTGCTTCAGAAACAATGGGAAATACTAATTTTCTGTTTGAAAAAAAAAAGAAAAAAAAAAGGTAATAATATATTATTCTTATATATATATATATTTGGCAATAAGAGTACTTTTTAATTAAGAATTATTTCTTATATCTCTGTTTTGATTTTATTTCAATGCATGTACAAAAAAAACTTTGAATGTGTTAGGCCTCTATTTAGGACATAATTTGAAATAATTATATAACATTACACTACTGTTCAAAAGTGTGTGGTTAGGATTTTTTAAAAACATTTTTTCAAGAAGTCTCTTGTTTAAACAAAAATGCATTTATTTAATTAAAAACAGTGAAAAGCTTCAGACATCATTCTAATATGCTGATATGAAAACAATAAACAGTTGATTAAATGCTTAATATTTAGTGGAAATCATAACATACTTCTTTTCAGGATTATTTGATGAATAGATAGTTCAAAGGAACAGCATTTTTTGAAATATATTTTTCTAACAAAGTAAAAATCTTTATAGCAGCATTTTTTTGGGGTCAATTTAATGGGTCATTGATAATTTTTATTATTAATAAAAAAAAAAATAAAAAAAAAAAAGACTTCTCAAACTTTTGAATGGCCATGTACATTAGTTAATATATTAGTACAAATTTCTGCATGTATAACTAGTGTTTATGCATGTGTGCACACTGACCTCCCCAGGAACTGCACCTCTCCTCTGTGGTGATGGGGGATAGATTTGTATTTCCCAATATCACCTTCTGGCCTGGTCACATTGAAACCTGCGTAATGAACCCTTAGAACAAGAAACCCACCCACACACACATTTGTGTTACACATACATCTATTTGTTTATGGTAACATACTTCAGTCACACACAGCATCATGGTGAAGCAACAACTGTTCGTTTTACAAAAGTAACTAGATAGTTATGAAATACTTGTTACGCTGATCTTAGGAATACACACATACTACTAATTAAACATAACTGACCTGTTCCAGAGGTCATCGTCCTCTCCTCCCCAGCCCCAGAATGCATTAGGAAAGCCATTGATCTTGAGGAACTGTTTGACAGTAAGTCCACTGACTCCAACCAAAAAACTCATTATAGGGAAGACTGAAAACACAAACACTCAACACTTAGCAAACTAAACTACAAATATGCCATCATTAATAAATAAAAAATAATAAAATAAAAAAATACTAAAAAATATATATATATATATATATATATATATATATATATATATAACAACATATAATATATATAATAACAACAATAATAATAATAATAAATAAAAATAAAAAAACAAGGAAGGGGGGAAATAAAAAGCAAAAAAAAAAAAAAAAAAAAAAAACATAAACCTTACCATCAGGAATCACTTGAAAGCAATAGGCAACAAAAAGAAAGTCTTTTTAATAGTACAGACTGTCAGACTACTTCATAAGGAGATAAGGAGGAACAGCACACATTTACTTCCTTGCAGTTTGTGCAAAGCAGTTTTGGTTTCTTCAACCAGAAATGAACAACCGTCCTTTCAAACTCAACCAGAGCAAAGCTGCACCACTGGGTCTTCAATCAGTCCTTGGTCACATGCAAAATAAGGGTAAATTCTCCAACTACCTCAAACACTTTTGAGAAGCAATCAGAGCTGTGTTTACAATTTATTGCACTAATGATATAAAGTGCATAACAAATAGCCCTAAAATCTGCATGTCCCTAAACGCCTTCAGTGCTACCTAACATCTGAAGTGCCAAAAAAAAAAAAAAATTATGAACCCCACCCTTGTATTTCCTTTATGTGATACGCAGTTACAATACAGCAGAACGTGACCTTAAGGAACTGCAGGACTCTGAAGTTAGGTTTCTTAAAACCCATCAAAATGGTTTAGACAGATATTATGGATTGGATGAATGAGGAAAAGGAAAATGTTTCAACATTTCTTTGAAATGTAAAAAAGAAAAAGAGTCTCATATGGTATGAAAGGATGACCAAACAAGCTTAATGTCTGGCCACACTCTTTTTCTTTGGGAAACACAACAGCCAAATTAAAAGCACATTCAAATCAATGCAAATTTACACTGAATATTCAACTTGAATGGTATGGTGTGGTTGTAGTTTTGTCTTAACTAAGTCTATTTATTTTTGCAAGCAACAACATCGTTCATAAGTTCATGTCAGACTAAGAGGAAAAACAACACCACGAAAATCACACTGTAGGTTAAACTGAGAAACTCTATTTTAACACAATATTTGCTGGCATTAAAGGTTTTTCAAGAGGTTTTTGAAATGTATGCTGGGTTTGGTTGAATGAATTTGAAATTTAACTTATTTTTTTCTCTCCTTTGGTTCAGTGAATAGGTTCATTTTAGATTAAACTAGAAAGATAGTAACTCACAAACACTCCAACCAACTAACTAAACACAAACACTGGTTACATACATTAAGATCTGGAAGGGTCTACAGGCAGTGGATAACATCATAACAGCTTATACACTCACACACACAACCTAAACACGGCAATGTGTGCTCTATAACACTAGACTCGTTTAACACAAGCCTCAAACTGTTTAAAATACGCACTTTGAAAACAAACTGAACTCAACTTAGCTGCATTCAAAATCTGGAACACCAAGAGCTGGGCAATAAGGAAAATAAACAAAACAATCAGAAAAATGACAAAAAGGGAGGGTAAATTAATGAAATAAAGAGAGCGTTTTCTGCATCAGTGCTTTCTGATAACTTACATGTACATGTACTTGTCAAGCTTGGCGGCGAAGTGTCGAGGCATCTGACCACAACCGTAATAATTACGGTCGTTTTCTGGGATGTGATCGACGTCGTGAAACACCACACAGTCCCAGTCCAGGTCTTTCATGGCCTCTTTAAAGCCCACGTTAAACAGCATGGCACGGTTAAATGGCTGAGTACCCGTCTGCAAGCACATAAACACAAGATTGAAAAAAAAATATGATTGTTGATTGATTTTCTCAATCATTGGTACATGATACTGGCACTCTGAGGTCAAATACAAACTACTGAAGTAGACCATCAGTGGATGGCGGTATCGCATCAAACCAGTGTATGTGGCACACCTGTTCAATGACATAAAAGGCAAACTGCAAGCGTTGGCGTTGGAGCATAGGGGCGAGGTGCTGAAAGAGAATGGGAAGATGCTCATGACGATTCCTAAAGGGGATTAAAATGGCCACCTGAAAGAGAGCAAGAGAGAAAACCACAAAACCGGTCATGCTGATGTCCTAAATGACCTTTTTGTTATATATATGTAGGTCTGACCGTGACTGTGACACACCTTCCAGCGTGGTTTGCAATCTTTGGGCTTCCAGTGGCCTCCAAATCGAACGTCCAGATTTTTGAGCCTCAGTTCGCTTTCCTCCATAGGAACCTCCGTCATGTTCACTTCCATCTGACCCTCTGCAAGGAAATACATCAGCAAGGAACTAAGCAAAAACAGGCGCTACTAGCACAGATTGAGAATAACATTTCTTTTGCAAAGCTGAAAAAGCTCCGCATAAGTAAAACCCTCTTTTTTTTTTTTTTGTTTTTTGCAATGGAAAGTGTGAAGACAAAAAAAAAAAAAAAAAAAAAAACAAGCTTTTGACACCCAATACGATGGGTGTGCCTCACACAGAGATGCATGAGATACAAAGCATTTTAAACCTGAGAAGTCTAGATTAAGCTAATTGGATAGAGAGATTTTAGAAAGCCAACATGCAACAAACAAAGGTCGTTTTATGTTGCCTTTTAAGACTCTTTAGAATGCCTTCTTTTGGGCAAAAATGGGCATCAGAATTTATCCTTCACAGGAAAGGCAATATCATAATGCACTGCACCAAGTTTAGCGGAAAAAATAAAATTAACAGCGAGTGAAATAAGAAAAATGTCTAGACATATGACATTTATCACCATGTGACCTACAAACGTCAGTTGCGGCGCTTCACTGACATTCACAACTTCTCTCCTGTGGCCTCATGGGATATTAAAGTGTTCACTGGATGCACACTTCAAAATCAACCAGAAACGAGTATTTTTGTAAACTCTTTCTGAAGACAGACTAGTCTTTTCGCATACTGTTTGTATCTACTATATAGTAGGAAAGCACACAATTTTAGAGCCAAAAAATACAGTTTATTTAAAGCAAACTAGTCTACCCAGAATTCGTGCCCTTTAGCATATATGTACACTTATTTGAGTTTTGCATAATTAGCTTAACAACACCAAACTAATATTCAAAGAATTTCTGAGTCAAATAAACAAACGCATTGTTTAACTTACTCATAGAAGGTAACCTTTCGGGACAGGGCAGGTTCTGAGCGTATGTGAAGTTTTCAGGGAGGTATGTGGTTGGCTGAGCGATATACTCGCTAGAGTTATTTCCATCTGGATAATCTGTTACAACAAAGACAGACAGATATACATTAAAGTCAATGTGAATTGCTATTCCCAGTTTATTTTCATAGTGTGAATTATTTTTCAGTGAAACGGTATTCGATGAGAAAAAAATATGGGATGGCACTTGGTTTTATCCATTGGGAATTGATTGAACGGTGATATAAAAAAAAAAAATAATGAAGCCAGACTGAATGAGAGTGTCTAAATAGCTCTTTGGCTATTGGTTGAGATCATTTATCAGACTGCGCAGTCTATGACACCAGAGAATTTTTTATTTTAGAAGTTATTACGTTTATTTATTTTTTGCAGTGGAACAACATTGATGAATAGTTCACAGGGAGGACCAGGGATATTCATTAAGTGAGAAAAATAAGGTCAAATTGATTTCACGTTTACTTTGAAGCCAAGAACCAGGAATATTAAGCCGAAAAGTGCACTTCCCTTCCCGGCTCATTAACAGTCAGCATGGTGTAATTTGTGTCATGATTTTCATTGATTTTTGTATCCGTGTGGACATTAGTGCTCTCAAAAAAAATGTTCCACTTAGTAGTGTGCATCCACACTTACAGTTAATAGTGTACACTTTGAAAAACTTGCACACGCTCAACGGTGTGTACATAAAGTGGAAATTTAAGTATACTCGGGGGCCTTTGCAATAGTGTTTAGTTCAAAGATCAGTCTGGTCAATGTTAAGATGAAGAGACGTTCACTCTTACCTGTGTCGTTAAGAGTAAGCTGTTCTTATTGGTGTATAGCCGATCAGTGTGACCAATGGTTCGCACATTGTCTCGCAACATGATACCCCCTGAGCCTGTACCATAAAGAAATATGTGTTGACTGAAACAAAGAAAGAGAGAGGTGTAATGAATTTCCCAAATGACGCAAAAAGATGAAACAAACAGAGGTTAGCAGTACATAATCAAATATGTAATAATCATAACAGGAATATGCAATTTGCACACTGTTAAACAACTGTTAGCTGCACAGACAAATTGAATGCTTTTGTTTTGAGTCTCTTTCCTCTCACAGAAGAAAGAAAAGCTCCTAAGAGCAGCATTTTGAGAAAATGGCACATGTTGAACCTACAAGCTCCTATCATTGTAAGCATCAATGGCTGCCTCTGGTTTAGTCTCGGTTCTTGTCAGTGTAATGCAGTTTTAATGGAAACTAATACACAGAGGTTGTGTCAGCATTCCTGAATCCATATATGAGGAGAAATGAACCGAGATCAGCAGAATGCCTACTGCTGAATTTCAACTATAGGTTTGAAGTGAAGTCTGTACCGAGCTTCATATCCTCAGAAGGGAAAAACTATATAAGTACATAAGTGTAAACCCATGACATCTGTGTAAAGATCTAAATGAGAAAACAATATTTCGGTTACTGCATAAAAAGGAAAAGCCTTTACACATATATGCATGGGTAACAAGGTATACACAAT
Organism: Cyprinus carpio; assembly: GCF_018340385.1. Lineage (NCBI taxonomy): Eukaryota > Metazoa > Chordata > Actinopteri > Cypriniformes > Cyprinidae > Cyprinus > Cyprinus carpio. The sequence continues at coordinate 241,606 of NW_024879351.1, read as the reverse complement.
GTTATAAATCTGTTGTTTCGCATAAAAATTTCTAGTGATAGGACAATGCATTAGACGGGCATTTGAACATGTTCACATTATCAGTATTAAATGTATACTACCAATTGAACTGAAATGCGAGTGTAAATGGTCCAGTCCTTCTAAAATTTTTACATTTTAGAGTGATATTTTTTGCAAAAATATTGTTTTTGTTGAAAATTAAAATTCTGCATTTATCCTATATAAATTGTATTTTGGATTTTAAATAAAAATAAATAAAGTTGTATATATCAAAAGTGGCCCAAAAGTATATCCACACCCATTTTTTTGCTGGGTTACCACTCATTTCAAACCCGTTAAGCATTAATAAGGACTTTCCTCTTTTTGCTTCTGTAACCGTTTTCTACTAATCTTGCGAAGGGATGTTTGAAATGTTGGATGGAGGGATTTGTTCTCTTTCTGAAAGGTAATACATGGGGTCTAGCTTTTAAGCTCCCAATTCATCCCAAAATGTGATTCAGTGGGGATTGAGGCCCTGGACTTTGAGCTTCATATACATTTATAAACCGATTTCTTTATGGTAACTCATTGCATAATGAGCCATCCTCACGCTCAAAACGAAAATGGCCTCAATCCACTACAAATGGGATGAAAAGAAATGTGTGTGATATTATAAACAGTGTCTACATGTAGTGGTCTACACATCGCATGATATACTGCAAAAACACTAGTATGTTTCTAAAATAAAAAAATCTAATAATAGTAGTCTAGAAAATGAAAAAAAAAAAAAAAAAAAAAGGTTTTATTTGTGGTCATATCTATTAAAACGTTAGCTTTTGCTGTGTGGAAAACTGCAGCCCATCAAGGAAGGGGATCCCAAATTAACCCTCCAAGCCTATGGAAAAAAAAAAAAAAACACATTGGTTCTTCCTAACTGCCCGGAGCTCTTCACACATTAGACACAGTCCACGTGAAGGCCGTTCACAAACAACCGGTGAGGGAAAAAAACATTACTTTCTTGGGCACTGCTTATACAAACACAGCAAGAGACTATTAAACAGGACTCGGCTGTGTCGTGGGTCCCTTTCTTTTTCACGTGAATCATTTTTCCAGGGGACAATTTTTATTTAATTTACAGAGACCAAAAAAAGACAAGGATCATGCCCTCAAGCAATTATATTCCTCTCCAGAAGTCTTTAACAATAGATAGCTACTTCGTTTTTATGGCTACAACTTAACCAACCCAAACATCAGCTCTTACTATGAGCTCTTTAATTTTTACATTAGCAACAAACAAATGATTTTCAGAACCACCAATTCACAATACCCGACTTCTTGGACCGAATTCTCTTCTTAGTGTTAACATCTTTGAAGAATGCAAGCCAAATAAAACTTATTACTTTACAGGTACAGTATGTTTTTTTTTTTTTTTTTTTTGTGAACATTTGTGCTTAGTTTTTTTTTTGTTAAATGTTAGCACAACATAACATCTAAGTACTGGGTTCTTAATTTTTAGTACTGCATTATTGATTAACATTTAAAGGTAATATCTATTAAATGAAACTAATAGCAAGTTATCATTACAAAGGTCGTCATTATATTTAAACAGACCTACAAGGTTTAAATGACATTAAAATACATTTTTAACGATAAAATGCTTACTGTATTCAGCAGTACACTTCAACCATATTAAAAGACAAATAAGAAAACTAATATATATATATATTTGCAGCACATCAATTAGATTCCAAATGAACTCCCCAAGCCTATGAAAAAAAAACACATTGGTTCTTCCTACTTCCCAGAGCTCTTCACACATTAGACCAACTTCCATTGAAGGCCGGTTCAACAACAACGGTGAGGACAAAACATTACCTTTCTTGGGCACTATTATCCAACACAGCAAGAGCTATTAAACCATGACTTGTCTGTGTCGTGTGGTCCCTCTCTTTTTCAAGTGATCAGTTTCCAGACAGTTTAATTTAATTACAGAGACCATAAAAACACGGACATAGCCCTAAAGCAATAATATTCCTCTCTCCAAAGTCTTAAAAAGATAGCCTACAGTTTTATGGCTACAACTTAACCAACAATCCTCTCTTAATGAGCTCTTAATTATACATTACAACAACAAATGAGTTTCAGAACCAATTTCAATCTACTTCTTTCGAACTTCTCTCTTTCTTCTGTTGTAACACCTTATGAAGTGTAATGCCAACGTAGTACTTATTACTTTATACAGTATTTTTTTTTTTTTGATTTCTTTATCAACCATTGTGCTTTAGTATGTTAGTGGGGCTCTACATAACTCTATACTGGGTTCAATTTTAGTCTCTGCATAATTTGATATTAACATTTAAAGGTAATATATTATAAATGAACTAAATAGCAACTTTACATACAAATGTGTCCATTATATTAAACACGACAACAAGGTTTAAATGACATTACAATACAATTTTAAACCTTCCCATAATGCTTTTCTGTAGGGGTTCAGCAGTACACTTCAACCATATTTAAAAGACAAATAAGACACTATATATATGTATATATATATATATATATATATATATTATATATATAGAATATAATTAAGTATATATATATATATAGCTTTACATCCAACCAAAGTTAAACTAACTGCCTTTAATATAAAGTGTAACTATAATAATTTAAATTGAATAGTAAATAGCGTGCAATTATGTGCATTAAGTTATTAAGTTTATTTTTTAGGTATTTTATTTCTTTTGTAGAAAGTATGGTTTTCTCAAGGGTGAAATGTAAGCTAGAATAGTATTTGTATTAAAAATATTGCATATAAATGATATACTTCATTTTTATTAGATTTGGGACACCAGTTATGATTTATAAATGCATGTAGGTTGGTATGTTACTCAACAAATACTACTTCGCTTTATAGAAACCATAGCGGTGTACTATGTTCATACTACACATAGCAGAAACTGTGCTAAACAAAGCTGAAGGAGAAATAAACGTACTGTAGTAACTGGGGTTTATGATAAGTTATATGGCAAGATACAACTGAGATTCATATCAGCACTTTAACAGCACATAATTACCTCAAATATACAAACTTAGACAAAACAGTTGTCGGCCAAGGAAGGTTTAAACCAAGCAAGAAACCACTGAATGTTGTCAAAGGCCAACTCTGATTTAATTGTGGGCTCTAAATCAGACGCGGGGTAGCATGTTTCTACCCTCACAGTGCACGGGGTTTATTAGCAACTGCAGCTGACCGGTTTTTAAACCCGATCACTATTAACTTTGTGTGGGAGTGAATTGTCGTATCGGAGTCGTGAGATGACACGATTCACGCGCGTTTATCGCATCACTCCACGCGCGACACACGCGTTATCAGAGGCGCTTAACGTTAAACCTATTCCGGAGCCACAGTAGATGAAGTAGAGCAGGTCCGTGGACATGGAGAAGAAGAAATGAAGCATTAAGGAGCGTTGACAACCGCATCAACCGCCTCCACTTCCACATTATTATCTCGGTACTAGCTATCGTCACTCCCATAAAACCCTCAGGATCGAAGAAAAGAGAAGCTGTGTGGCTCGGTGAAACTGGACAATCTCGGGGGAACTGCTGCGCTAATATCGGGTCTGTAAAGTAGCATCGTTCAGTCAGCTGGATGCAAGGCCGCAGTCTCGCTCCGCGCTCTCAACAAAGTAAGAAATTTCCAGATCAAAAATAAATAAATAAACACCGGCTACATCAAACGCGTCTCCGGGTCGGGTTGGCGGTCTGCGCGATGCTTTTGTTCGGTGCTGCTGCTGGTTTGAGTTTTCCGGTATGTTTCTAGGGATCGCAGACACGGTGCCTGATGATGTTTGATTGTTTGGAAAGGAATGAGGGAGTGAATTTGGTGGTGCGGGACCTGCCCTTCCTCCCTCCTTTTCCCCCTCTCTGTGGAAAATCCCCCCGCGCTCCACGATCGGTCCTCCGACACGCTGCGTGAAAAGTCGCACGCCCGCAGGGTGAAACCGCGGTGTCCGGATCGGTGTAGGAGAGGCACGCGAAACGTGACGGGACTCGACCGGGACTCCTTCGATTTCGGTTCTGCTGTCGGTGCAGGTGCAGACACCGTTTCCGGTAGGCGTAACCTACAAAATGGCTTCCGGTGAGCGGCGTCGTCCATGGGGGTGCACGCTTGAGGGGTTGTTTTCAAAATACACGTCTCGACGCACTGAGCGAAGTTGTGCTGTCCGTAGCCACAATTAGATAAAAAGTGGTACTAAAAACGACTTTGTACAGCAGAAGCTTGCTGGGACACCTAAGTAGTTTTCGTACCACTGAACAGATGTGCCTTAAATAGTTACGTTTTTAAAACATGAATTCTTGGCTCGTTCAACGCTACATCTATTAAAAGTAAAATTTTTGGGGGGGTGCAACAAATGCAAGGAATACAGAGAACGCGGCACAATTCTGTGCATGTGACTCACAAATGCAAGTTGTTGTTGTTTTTCAGTTTGTGAGCATTTATATATACAATATACAGTGGCGTACCAAATGGAGGAAAAGGGGGTCAGAGTGCATAGGGCCCAGAGGCTTAGAGAGGGCCGACTGTACTGTATATGCAAAGACTTAGTAGGGGCTGTCAGTGGCATAATTAGATTGTCTTCAGCTGTCCCCTAACAATACTTAAAACTACCTGCCCATACACAAGTCCATGAAGAATAGTATTCATTTTTAACTGCGCTTATTTTGCAAGTGTGGAAGTATGTTCTTTGAATGTTGCATGATTCGATTCATTAGCCACAATATGGGAAATACTCTAAAAATAAGTTGAAGTAAAACAGGCACAAATGTGAGTGTGTTCTTTTCAGCTTCTTGCGTGACTGGCAGACGCATTGGTAGAAATTATTCAATTGGACCCAGCAAATTCGGTCATAACACGAACGGTTACGCTGGACACTGAGATCATTCATTACAACACCCGCTTGTTAAGAGCGTTACTGTTTTCTGTCACAGAACTGACTGTAATGCGTAGATGTATATTGTTGCATTATTAAAGGCATGTATTAATTTTCTGCGTGGTATCTTAAAATGAAAAAAATCTATAATCTATTGTATGATATTTTGTGATGTAATATGTACTAAATTTGTATTATTAATACCCCACCACACACCACCAAAAAAAAAAAAAAAAAAGTTTTGTCTCGCATAAGAGTCTTGTATATAAGTGGTAACCTCATGATGTTGGTTTTTTTTTTTTCCCGATGTTACCGTATTCTTCCTGGTTTAGCATATGTTCCTTGTTTGTGCTTTCCTCAACATTGGAGTTTCAAAACTTACAGAGACATCCTACAACTCACTATATACTGTCGTACATACCAGCATCTCTGTCATTTGAATCAAACCAGTGACTTTTAATGCCTTAAATTAAGCTCAGATAAAATTAGCAAGAAATTCTGACTTTTCTACTATCAGTAGCACAGAATAATAACAGGTTGGCTAATCATTCGAACACGCAAGACCCCTGCTCAAGGAATGAAAATGGTCACATCCCTTTTTCATCCAGGTCCTATCAAACAAAATGCTCTAGATGTTCATATTTTTTCAGCAGTTGAGGTTTTTTTAAAGGGCTGCTTGAAGAATGCCAGCTGGGCAAAGTGCTTTTTAACAGGCTGATACACCACTTGAGATCACAGGTGAAAATGGAAGCCAAAGGACATGGGAAATGCCATGAGCTTTTTTTTTTACTTTTCTTTTGGGAATAATGACTTTTAATGTATGCATTGCACAAGATAGATAGGATGGAAACAATCTAAAACATGTGGTTATAACTTACTATGTGGTGGAAGTTTTTTATCTCAACCGAAATTATGCAGACCAGCTAAACCGTCCCCCCAGAATAAATTGATAACATGTCGTGAGGACAGGATAAGAAGGACCGTGCTATCATCCTTTGAAATTGTGCGATAGCTAGTTCACTACAGCTTTTGTCAGGTCACAAAACACAGTCATTGATATCACTAGTGAGTTTACTGAATTTAGGAGCGGCTGCAGTCTCAGAAAAGATTGTTTCCTACAAATGCACAGAACTGTGTGTAGCCCTGCATGAGTAATTTCATATTGGTCCTGTATGTTGTCAAACAGTAACCAAAAGTTGATAATACAATACAGTCTGCAAACTAGCTTCATAACGTTACTAATTAATAATTAAAGTGGTCAATTTACGGTCTTTTTAGAAATTTACTTAAGTGCTCTTCACTGATTTTATAAAGGTTGTACGTTTATCTCAACCATTAAACATAGGTTTGCTTTAAAAAAGAAAAAAAAAAGAAAGATTATCCAGGCTTTTTTTTTCCCCTTTATTATAAATTTAGAGACTATTTTTGTATATAATTTGGTCTATGCAATTTTATTCTATCTATGCAGTTTTCTTTTTTGAAAAACAGATTTTAATTATCCCCGTTTGGTCTCTAAAAAACACAAGTAACCAAAAAGTTTTTTTTTTTTTTTTTTTTAAATGCAAAAGTCTTAGTTTTCAAACTTTACACATAGTGATAAGCTTTTAAAGGTTTACTCCCTGCAGCAATGAAAATTTTGGTCATTAATCACTTACCCCCATGTTGTTCCAAACCCGTAAAGCTTTGTTCGCCTTCGAACACAATTTTAAGATATTTTGGATGAAAATCGGGAGGCTTGTGACTGTCCCATAGACTGCCGAAATAATAACAGTGTCAAGGTCCAGAAAATATATGAAAGCCTCATCAGAATACTCCATCTGCCATCACTTGATTCAACCGTAACGTTTATGAAAGCAACGACAATACTTTTTGTTTTTCTTCGTGTACAAAAAAGATTCTCGTCACTTCATAACGTTACGGTTTGAATCACTGATGGCAGATGGAGTATTCTGATATGTGCTTTTCATACTTCCTGGACCTTGACACTGTTATTTATTTTTTTGGTATTTTGTGGAAGTATTATGATTCCTAGTTTTTTTGAAAAATATCTCTAATTGTGTTCCGAAGACGAACAATGCTTTTACGGGTTTGGAACAACATGGGGGTAAGTGATTAATGACAAAATTTTCATTTTGCGGTGGAGTATCCCTTTAATATCCTTTTGTTTGCAAAAAAAAAAAAAAAAAAAAAAAAAATCAGTGTAATGCCCATTTCTTTCCTTTAGATGGAGACACTGCACACTAATGCTGTAAAACCTTCATGACGTCCTCCATACATTTTGATGTGCATTTACAACTTTAATCAAATAATCCATGGCTTCATTTCCTTTATAATTCTCACAGGAATAAAGTAAGTAAACATATATAAATTTAACTTGCTAATCTTCAAAGGATAATTCAATATTTGATACATATGCAATAACAATAATGAATTGTCTCTATTAATAATAATATAATAATTTCCTTACATTTATATAGCGCTTTTCTGGGCACTCAAAGCACTTTACATAGAAGGTTCTGGGCACTCAAACCACCACCAGTGTGCAGCATCCACCTAAATGATGTGACGGCAGCCATATTGCGCCAGAACCCCACCACACACCAGCTTACTGGTGGAGAGGAGAAATAGTGATGAGTCCAATCCGTAGATAAGGTTATGGTTATGAGGCGCATGATGGTCAGAGGGCAATGGGCGAATTTTGGCCCACATTTTAATGGCCACAGAGAGTCAGGACCTCGTTTTAAACTGCTCATCCGAAAGACGGTGCTTTTTGTCAGTATAATGTCCCCATCACTCACACTGGGGCATTAGGACCCCCACACAGACCACCCCCTGCTTGGCCTCACTACACACCTCTTCCCCCAGCAGCAACCTAGTTTTTCGTCCCAGGAGGTCTCCCATCCAGGTACTGACCAGTCAGCCCTGCTTAGCTTCAGCGGGCAACCCAGTCTTGGGCTGCAGGGTGAGATGACTTGCTGTCTTTTTGCTAGGGTTTCCTGAAGCTTTTTGCAAGGCTCTTGAAAGTGAAAAGATAAAATAAATAAAATTAAATCCTGCGGTTTGTCCACAGCTTTATTTGAATTTTACATGACATAACTTCATATAATAGGCTACAGCACACAATGAAGTTGATAGTCTAATAGCTCCTCAATAACTGTGATTCCACAGGTGAAAAATTTAATCCACACTCTGAAAGATGAGCTCTGAAAAGATGCAGCATCAAGATCATTTATAATAATAATACATATTTAAGTGTCATGTCACAGGTTTGCCAGCAGATATCCTCATTAGACTCTTTGCTAGTACTGATCTCTAATTAGCCTAATCATTCTGACTTTTTTTGCCTTTATGTTTTTTTTTTTTTTATGTTTATTTATTTTTTTTTTTCATTTTTTTTTTGTTTTTTGTTTTTGTTAATAAATCACAGCATGCATAGGAATGATGCTCCTTCAGAGAATTTTGCAGTCCTGACCTGTTTTCAGCTTCACCACACCCACCACACACACACACACACACACACACACACACACACACACACACACACCACACACACACACACACACACACACACACACACTTGGGACACACAAACAAACATATCCACATGAAACAGAAGTATGGTACTTTGTTCTTTATTACTGAATTCACTCTCAAATTGAAGACTTGTTTTCTCTGGATCATCCAGGAAAGTATTTGCTCATTAAAAGAACCGACTTAAAAAAAAAAAAGTGATAAATTTGAATCAGTCATCATAGTTTTCTGAAATCTTTGTCATTGTCAGGCAAGGATTTCTCTGTAAAATCAGTAGGTCGGTGCATAACTGGGGCTCTGGTTAAGTCGCATCTACCAGCGTGAAAACTTTCTGAAATTAACCAGCCAAACCATGACCTTGAAAGTCTGTAGTGAAATAACCAGCCTAGATAATTTTATTAATAGGTTACTGGCTATAAAATTGCATCTACAAAATGTCTTGTAAATATTTTTCACAAGGACATGTTAAATAATTATAATAAAGGCTCATTATGATTTGAAAACAGTGTTTTGGAGTGATTGCCTCTAATTCTGCAGTTTCACAGTTTCACTTGTGATACAAAAAACTCTTCAATTCCCTAAAACCAGTTCCCTTCAAACCAGTTTTTTTTCTTCCTGAACATTTTACAGTGAACAGAACACCCCAACAGGACAATTTCTACTATTTAACACAAAGAAGCTGCAGCATTAGTTATTGTCGAGCTGTTGTTTGAGTTGTTTGGGTCATTGTGGTCATACGCAGTGAAATGGCCAGTGTTTCAGTGGGACAGGACCAGATTTCACCTGTTTCCCACCCCCAGTGTGTCTGTATCTACTGAAGAATCCAGTGACCATTCCCCCCCCCTGTGGACACAGTTACTGTAATGAACTGTATTACAGGCCTGCTGGAATCAGGAGAATCAGAATGGACTTTACAGATGTCCCCCCCCCCCCCTCAGGGTGCAGAAAGATCTTCAGATCCAAGACCTGCCTTATGTAATGGTGTAATGTGTTTTTTGATCAAATGGGTGGAGGACCTGAAGAAGACAGACAACTACAACTGCTGTTCCTGGCTGGTGCCTCCTGTTCAGACTCTTTTTTGACCGTCCTGAAGAATTTCGCCCAAGTAAACCACACAAAGTGATCGATGCCGCTGGGCGAAGGCAGAAGATGATCTGTCCTCAACATCATAAACAACTGGAAATCTACTGCCGGACTGACCAGCTCTATATTTGTTATTTGTGTGCAGTAAATACACACAAAAACCACAACACCGTAACAGCTATAGATGAGAGGACAGAGAAACAGGTAAATACAAAAATTACTACTAACTTGTTGTTATTTTAAGATTTTATATATTTTTCATTATAAATGTTATATGTAATAACTGCTTCACACACTTTTTTTCTAGTTTGAGAATAGTTAATATTTGGACACCAATAAGAGACACTTTTTAAGCTAGCATAATGAAATATAGGAGGAGGGTGCACTAGAGCATCGCGCTGGGGCAGGTGCTAGTTTGATGACATCACAAAACGGCCAAATCTTGGTTCATGAATACTAATAAAGTTATGCACAACAAACATGGTATTTTAATATTTTGATAATTAAATCTTGCATTGGGTGGGTTAAAGAAAGAACTCCTCTTTTTATTATTATTATTATTAATAAAAAAATAACTGATTTAATTCAGAAAACAACACTATTTAACTTAAAGGTGCTGTATGTAAAATGTTGACTTTACTAAAGCATAAAAATACCATAATATGTTTGCAGATATTTAAGAAACATACTAAGTTTCATACTTGTTTATCTGAAAAACAATGCTACAGTCAGTTTTTCTCCTTTGAAAATGTGTATTCTGGGCCAGAATGTGGGTCTTTGTTTTGGTTTGTGAAACCCGCCCACTGCCAGTTTACCCAATTGTATTTCGGCACTCCGGGTTGCCAGCTGGTGAGAAACACAGCGTATTTCATTTCATTCGTCTTCAAGTGCGCTCGTTCCTGTTTGTGTCGTCAATCTGGCAACCTGCCTGTGCATCAACTCTGAGGAGGAGGGGCCGGGTGAAAGAAACCCCTCCTCCAATATTTTTGAACTTGGACTGCAAATACCTATTTCAACCACTCAGTGTCAATCCTACATACAGCACCTTTAACGTTATTTCTTTTCTTTGTGCAACAGAAACATCTGGAACAAACTCAAAGGGACTTCCAGGAGAGGATCCAGCAGAGAGAGAAAGATCTTCAGGAGCTGAGAGAGGTTGTGAAGACTCATAAAGGGTGAGTTGCCAACTGGTAGAAAAGTTTCATGGTCATTTAATACTCTCTTCCAATCAGTGATAACCAGTGCACTTCCAGTCCCACCGAAGATCACACTGTTGAATGTGTCCTTACAGCAGCTCTGCAGAGAAAGCAGTGCAAGACACTGAGAGGAACTTTACTGAACTGATCCGCTCCATTGAGAGAAGCCACTCGGAGATCACACAGCTGATCAGAGATCAGGAAAAAGCTGCAGTGAGTCAAACTGAAATACTCATGAAGCAACTGGAGCAGGAGATTGATGACCTGAGGAAGAGAGACACTGAACTGGAGCAGCTTCTACAAACAGATGATCACATCCATTTTCTTCTGGTAAGAGAGCTTGAGAAAAACAGGACAGTGATGTAGAAGGAGGTGTCTTTATTTTAATGTTTGTTTGGTTTTTTATTTTTGTCTTTGTCTGCATTTCTGTAGAGCATTGAGTCTTGCTCTGTTCCTCCACAAACTACTGAAGTGCCCAGAAATCACAGCCAATTCTCACCTCTTATATGATGATGTGGGAAAATCTGTCCTTCTGCTAAAAAATAAACTTGAGGAAGTCTGCAAAGAATTGACAGAAATGATATCCAAAAGAGGTAAATTTCTGGAGATGTTCAAAATTTGAGGTGAATCATGTAATTTTTGCAAAAGCAATGTTTGGAAATCTAAAACTGATGTTTCCAACTGATACTAAATAAAGACAACCATCTTCAAACAAATCTGAAGCATCTAATAAGGCTTTTAAACATTACTTTATATGTGAGTTTTTCTCTTTAATTAAAAATAATACTTTAAATCTCTGTTGGTTTCCATAGTGCAAAACATTTAAGATCATTTCCACTTCTGAGGAGAGCATAAAACGTAAGTGTCATCTAATAAAATGCACACACAGTGATGTTTGATTCTTCCATTATATTCAGGTTGCTCGTGCAACATTTCTTTCATCATGTGATTAATCAGATACTTCACATGCATTAAGCTGTACACTATTCTAAATCAGCTGGTACACGCTTGTTGGCCCAGTTGGGAGTAAATCTAAAACTTTGATTTCTTCCGTGTCACAATTTAACTGAAGAACTATCAGGAGTCTGTTTTTAAAAGCTTTTATTATTTCTTGACTGTTTGACAGTGTGACATTAATATCTTTGCTTTCCTCTACAGCACCACAGCCACGGTCCAGGGCCCAAACAATGCCAGGACCACCATCCAGTTTCCACCCCAATGCCATTACCAACTAGACCTCCCCCAAATGAATGGTCACGATACAGATCCTTGTCGGATTCAAAATACTGGCATTCCATAGAATAAGAGTCACAGCCCAGACCCTCCGCATTGCCAGGATCATGTGTCAGACCCTCCACAACACCACTTTGTGTTTGAATCAACACAAAGTAAAAAAAAAAAATTAAATATATTATATTCCTATTTTTCTTTGTAAATCTGCAGTCTCTACAATAGACAGATTTTGATTTAAATTTAGCCTATCTTATGGTGTTTATATATCTAAATATCCAATTATTTATCTACAGACTTGATATAGTATTGGTATACATTTTTAAAACATTATTTTATGTATATATTTATATATTCCTTCTGTTCAACCTCTATCCCTGATCAAACACAAGTAAACCAGCTAATTAAGATCTTCAGGAGCACTTATAGTTACAGACACGTGTGCTGCATGGACCAGGGTTAGAATTGAACTCTTCAGGTGTAGATCTCCAGGAAACAGGATTGGCATGCCTGATTTAGATAAATGGTTTTGTCCACTTATTAATGTATCTAAAGTGCATATTGCCTGCTTGCTTGCTATGTGGTTAATAAATACTTATTTCACTTTCTCCAGTTCTTTGTGTTATAAAATATCCAGTCATGAAGTATCTCACCTGAGACTATGCAGTTTTACTAATGGTGAGAAACCAGTGCAAACAATTGAGCCCTTGAGTGAACTGTCTGAAGGAATCCGGTTGTATCATAAATTGATTCACACCTTTTGCTAAGCAATCAGACCTATTTATTAAAAAAGAACTGACTCAAAAGTGTGCTTCTTTGGTGAGTCAGTGTTCTTAATCAGAAAATGCAGGTGCTGAAATTGTTGGGCATGTTTCAGTAAGGCTGCGTTTACACTTGGCATTAACATGCGACCTGTATCCCGATGTTGTCCACATATACATTGAAACAACAAGTGTAAACGTACTTCTGATTGGAATGTTATCCGATCAGCGGGTCCTGGTCCAGAGGTAGTCGAGGACACATTGTGATCGGATCTCAGTGTAATGTAAACAAAATCCAGCTATCGTGTCTGCATTCGCAGGTCGACATCACGCAAAAAACTGTCAGAAAAAAGACTGAGAACACCCGTGTGGAGCGCTAATGAGACTCCTACACTTTTCTTTTATTTCTTTTCAAAAGAAACCCCACCACTTCAGGTTGACTTTGCACCGGGCCGTTCTCTGCAGACTTATTTAAATATTATGCAGGAAAGACAGATCCGATCGGTTATCCGGATAGAAAAGTCAGTTGATGTTGCCAAGTGTAAACGCGCCGTGTTCTGATTGACTGACGATCCGATCTGCTTGATCAGATCATGGTGATCGCATGTTAATACCAAATGTAAACACATTACAACCATTGACTTTACTTAACTGGCTGCCTCTAAGGGAACTTTTTTGAAGGGGTCATTTTTCCATTACCCTGTGCTACTTTTCCATTGTTTCACACATTATACAGCATCTAGTGTGCCACTGTTGTGTCATTCAGTCATCATCATGGATCACAATTATTCATTGGCGAGTACAGAAGATCCAAAAAAAAAAAACCTTAAACGTAAATCAGCTGAGGCAAGCAGGCTTTGGGACACTGAGAAATAAAACAAGGATCAATATCGGTGTGGCGTTTTCGAGAACTTTTGTGTTTTAATATGTGTTTTAATAGACAGGTAAGCAAATATATATTATTTATTGTACAAGTAATCATCATGTAGGCTACAGATGATTTAAACAGAATTACAGCATATTTTTGTATTATAATTATCACTATTGTTATAGATGTTGTTAGATGACGCAGTCATGCAATGGTGTAAAGTTAAGCAGTTCTTTGTCACCTACTGTAGTTAGTAAATCTGTATTGGGATTGACTGCATTAAGCCTCTGTTATACTTTCCGCATGTGCGAGTGCGCAAGAGTCCGCTAGGGTCCACGTGTAAATCTATATCGGAGGGTGTACGGAGGGTGTCCTTCGGAGGCAGCATTCCAAGGCAGGAAGGCATCAAGGCACATTCGAATCCAAAATTTTCTTTACTTCCTGTCTCCTGACGTACTGTACCTTCTTCTTCTGATAGAATTTTGAAGGCAGCATAGATGTATCCTTCGCTGCCTTTGATATCCCACAATCCTGTGCATTCCTTTCCGTGATGGTTGAACTAAAAAAAAAAAGATGGCGTCTAAAAGTTGTGTTTGGTGGTCAGTTTGTGTGTAAATGTATATTTCTGACTAACTTTTTGCCCTTTTGATGTTAGTTCTAGCGAGAAATCAGTATTATAGTAATTAAATATTTGTTTAGTTATCACAAAAACTCATTCTATTTTGTTGTAGATCATTAAACCGTTACGCTGCCTCAGGTCTGTCCGAAATCAATTTCATGAGGTCCCTTCGTGCAAAAACGCTGCCTGCAAAGTCATTGCCTCATACAGCAGTGAGGCAGCAAGTCAGCTGCCTAAGTTTTCAGATGCAGCCTAATTCTCATGGAAAGTTGCTAAAGGAAGGTCGACTTGTTGCTAAATGACGTTGTGATACCATTGCGCGATGAAGTCATCACGTAATCACGATGCAAAATGGTCACTGCATCAAATCTCACTAAAAATATATATTTTATATATGTAAATTTTAATTTGTTAAAAAAATTGTTTGTAAAATAATATAAATGCATTATATAATATTAAAATCTAAATAACTGTATTTTTAAATTCAAGATTTAATTATTGAACACATTATTGATTACACATTTTTGAACAATTACAATTTAAGTTTTTTTTTATGAGCTAGCAAACTAGTAGAACTACACATTCTGAACAATTATAGTTTTAAGCAGTGTATTAGTAGTTGTTTTAGTATGCTACATTCTACTATGAAGGAATTTTTGTATTGATTTTTCACATGTTTTGCATTTTAAATTACGCAATGTATTTTGTGTTTTCGGGTTACAGAGGTACAAAGTTACAATGGATAATGGCTTGGAAAATTACCACGTTTTCAATTTTTCTAGATATTTTTCTTATAGTGTACTAACTGATCACCAATCACAGGTACAGCTACAGTGTTCATATTGAAGCAGCGTTGTGCAGATCGATCGGTATTTGACATCAAAGCACCGCTGTCATGTCCCTGGACTGTCTGTGTGTATGTTTTGCTCCCCATGTGCTCTCAGTGACCCAGTTTCTGTCTCTCATTGATTGTGTTCATGTGTCGTGTTAATTGTCCTCATTACCCCATATATTTAAGTCCCAGTCTGTGCATTCTATCTTTGTTGGGTCTAAAGCCTGGAACTCACGTCAGCAGCGTCTGGGTCCAGATTTGCCCTGACACACCAAGCCGATTCTCGACACCCGACGGCCAACTAGCACGTCCGTTCTGCGCCTGCGTAGGGAATACCTTTCTGTACCAGCAGGTGGCAATAGTCTTGGCAGTAGTTACTCAAAGCGGGAAACCGGAAGAAGCTACAGGGATCCAAAGCATATACAAAGAAAAAGCATATCAGAGTCTCGCTATCCACAGACGGATTTGTGATATTTCAGAAATGTCAACATTGCAAATGGCACTGGCGTTGTCAGCACGAGAAATAATCACGAGAAATGCAAACAAATGAGAAAAGCAAGTATGTCCCCGTTGACTTCGTTGTTTACTTGCTTCGTCACCTCCGTTTTTTTCTTCTAGAGCACTGGTTCGCTGGCTGAACAGCCAATCAGAATGATCAGTTAGCCCGACTGACTGACAAGCCCCGACGCCGATTCAACATGTCGAGTCGGCCATTACAAAGCTGACGAGGGCCAATTTCAGCCGACGGTGCAGAACACACTGCGAAGATTTAGTCGGCTGACGCACGAAAACTGCCCGACGGCCGACCGTCGGCTTGGTGTTTTCCAGGCAAAAGTCTTCATGTTCGTGTGTCACCTGCCGTTCCTTGTTGTGGATGTCACCTGTGTTAGGATTTATTAAAGACTGTTGCTTTAATCCATGTCTCCGCGTTCGTTCCCTCCAACATAATTCCTGACAGACGACCCGACCTACAAACAGAAGTATATTGCATGCCCCCTCCCCCCCGTTTGTTTTCCGTGTTTTGTACAGTGTTTTGTTTTTTTTTCCCCCATGGATCCCCTTGCCGCTAAATTCACCGCCCTAGCCCATAAGGACCTTCCCATTTTGGAGTATGCGGCTGAGTTCAGCCAGCTCACCATTTTAACGGCTTTCTCAGACGCTGTGCTGAACTCACTTGATCGGGGAAAATTAGCATCACCCCGCTGACCTCCCAGACACCACTGGACTGAACTGGAGGGAGGCGATCATCCGGTGTCTGGAGAGCGTCCGGCCCTGATCCATAGCACAGCCAGACCCAGAGCCCAGCCCCCATCACCCTGCTGCGTGGAGCCCAAGCCCGAGCCCACCGATGACAGAGAGCCAGAGCCCGCTGTGACCGACGAGCCATCGCCGCACGGAGCAACAGAGCTGAGGATTGTTGCAGAGCCGGAGCTGCTAGTGACATCAGACCAGGTGCAAGAGACGGCTACAACACCCGCCATGAGGGAAAAAAATGTGGACAGCGAGAATGTGTAGAGGAGCTCCGCCCACTGCACCATGGCTGAGGGTGAGCTTATTGTGTATCTGGGACTGCTTGACTTTGAAGGGGACTTAATAGACTGGGAGGCAAATATATATACTGACATGCCCATTCTCCTCCCACCTTTCTCGGACTTACCGATCTGCCCTTAACTGTCTGCCAGCCCTGTTGTTCCCCTGTCTGAAGCGCTCCCAGATGCTGGGAGTCGCGATTTGGTGTGTGTGGGCAGCACACACAAGCCCGGAGGCTCAGAAATGCCCACCTACCCTCCCGCTCCTGCTTCCTCCACCACTGTCATCTGGCAGCCCCTCTGCTCACCCTCAGCCCACCATCTGTTCGGTGCGAGCACCACGGGTCTGCCAGTTTCCATTGTCGGCATGGCTGGAGAATCCCTTGCCTCCTCCTCCAGCCTCTGAGTCCCAGACTCCACCTCGGCCTGTCGACCCAGTGGCTCCACCATGACTCCTAGCTCTTTTCTCTCCACCATGGACCGGCAGTCCACTAGTTCCACCATCTTCCTCGTCCCTCTGGCTCCGCCTTGGTCTGTCATCGACCACCCGTCACCTCAGACTCCACTCCTCATGGCTCCTCCCTCCATCAGTTCCACCGAGTTCCTCCATGAGTTCCCCTCCGTCCCTCCCTTTGTTGTTCCTGCACCGCGAGGATTCGCCGTCCAGGAGGGGGGGGCGAACTGTCATGCCCTTGGACTGTATGTGTGTATGTTTTCCTCTCCATGTGCTCTCAGTGACCCAATTTCTGTCTCTCGTTGATTGTGTTCAGGTGATTCAGGTGTGTTGTGTTAATTGTCCTCATTAACCCATGTATTTAAGTCCCAGTCTGTGCGTTCTGTCTTTGTCGGGTGTAAATCGTCATTTTCGTGTGTCACCAGCCATTCCTTGTTGTGGATATCCCCTGTGTTAGGATTTATTAAAGACTGTTGCTTTGATCCATGTCTCCGCGTTCGTTCCCTCTGACACCGTTCCTGACAGTGAGATTGCTATTTAATAATGAAGACTTTTATTTGATTATTTAGAAAAAAAAAATATTGTAATGGGTCCATTCCTATGGGTATTTGTAGTACTTAAAACTCCTCTAAACAGTTCGGTTTGCCTGATGTGGTGAAAGGCACAGTTATTATAAAAGTTATTATATTATTAAATTTCTTTTTCTTCAAAATATTATTTTACACACTCCCCCATTTTGTATCAGAGTATTTTAGCATCATAAATTAGAATAAAGTTGGGTCCCAACCACAAGTATTAAATACATTTACATATTTAATACATACAATAATGCATTATCAAACAGAAATTTAGGAATGATTTCATCTCTACCCTAAAACAAAGCCTTACTTATTTTGGTCATGGCAGTTTATTCAAAGTCTTATATGAAAGATTTTAATGATGTTTGTAATATTTTAAAGAATTTGTTTTTGAGTCAAATTGTGTTTGCCTGCTATATCAATAAGCTCCATCAATAACCACTATTGAAATTATTTTTTAATACAAAAAGTTGATTAAAACTGTTTACAACATAAAATGCACAAACAACATTCTAAAACATTTTCCCATGTACAAATAAGTATGATTCTAAATTCTTGAGGTTATATATCTTATATACATTATACCAGTGGTTTTCAGTAAGTCATAATGGATTCTGTATTTTCTATATTCAAACTACAGTACATATAGCTGTAATAATGTAACATTTTTGGATGGCATAATAAACTTTCAAAAGCAAGCAGTCTTCCCATTTTTATTGTTTTTTTTTTTTTTTAACTGTTCCTCGCCATGCCCATTTCCAATGCAGAATTGACATAGTTTGTGATCACAATAATGTATTTAATATGTGAGGAACTATTGGCTCCATAAATAAATATCTATCATAATTCAATTACTTTTTAATTTTTGTTTACTTTTACATGTACAGTGTTATATGTACAGTAATCACAACTTGCAAAATGAGCCTGATGCAAAATCAGCTGAGAAGCACTGCATTAACTGATACATGTTTGTCCTTGATCTACATTGCTTGTAAGGAACAAAGGGTAAATGATGATTCTCTCACAGGATCACGCTCAATCAGCAAATGCTGCACTTCCATAACAAACTCAGTCAGAAAATCCCCTGCCTAAGGTCTGTTTGTGCCAAGGTTAGAAGCAACAAGGCCTAGCCATGCTCTACAGGAAATGAAACTTGTGGGAACAGCAGCATAAGATCAGCATAGTTTGTTGAGTTGACTGTTGACTGGTTAGTCAGTTGTCACCCTTTTTGAGTTGTACGTTAAGGGTCTGTGTGTTTCCCATAGAAAATGTGACATGAAGCACATCATGTTAAACACTTATCTCCTCCTTTTGTCTTTAGGTCACTTTAGGCCTGTGTACACACTAAAAAAAGTTGGGTTAAAAATAACCCAACAAGTAACCCAACTATTTATTCTGTTTAATATACTGTGTTGTTATAGTCTATTGTTTGGTTTGTTTGGTTTGTCTGCGTAACTGAACTTATGATTTGCACATACTGCTGTACATACTAAACACCAATTATCATTATTATTATTATTATTATTTTATATTATTGTTAGTAGTAACCAGTCACTGTTTGACAAATGTTGGTCATGTTATGTTAACAGCTGTGTTCTCTATATAGACCTACAGTACAATTTTCATCTAGGGCTAATATTAGTGAACATTTTAATGACATTTTTAAAATGGTCAAGTACAGTCAATAAGTACAGTTCATTTCTTTATGTAGGCCTATTTAACTTTTTTAATTACCAAAAATTATTGAGTGCAATCAATACTCAAAATTCGACAAGCACAGATTCAGTTTGATGCAGTGAAACAATGAGCAACGTGAGAGAAGGGAGAGAGGCAGACAGCATGATCTTACAGAAGGATATACAGTAAATGAAGATGTTACTTACCGTGACAGTTAGGAGCACGCACAGTCAGTCACCCTGTTAAATGACTATTACACTGCACAAAATATGAAAACGCCCACACCTAGCATCTGTGACATCTTGTTTTGATGGTTCACTTCCATATTGCTCAGTCCGACGCTGATGAGCTCGTTTTAATGAATGAGTGTGTGCTGGAGTTGGAGGCACTACTCTTGCAAGATAAATAAGCAACCGCAGCTTCAAAAACAAGCCCAATATTTTTTTGATGATTTATTATCGTCAATATTATTTATTGTCAATTATTTATTACCAATAAATGAGCCTCCAACATTTTAAAACTGAAACCACTCTTTTATCTGAAAAGCAAAAACAGATGTTATTTTACAAAAATCAGCAAACTACAACAAAGTGAGAACAAAAATCATCTCCAATCACCTGTGAGCAGAATAGGATTGGAGAGATGGAAAAGGAGAAAAACACAAGAGCTTCAAAGGGGAGCTGTAACATAGTCACATATTTATAGCCTACTAAAATATTCAAACCAAATGTATATACTTTTAGTACTAGTATACTTGTTTTTTTTTATTACAGCTCGTGATAATACATTACTAAAACATTGTAAAAATGAAAAATTAGGCTAAATGAAAGTCATCCCACTCCTCTACTTCTACTTCTATCATCGCTTGGATTACAGCGTCACACGACTTCTTTTTGAATGTGATTTTTCTCCAAAGAGGGGGGAGGAGGGGGCGGATTATTTGACAAATTAAGATGCAACACTTATTGCACTGGTTGGCTATTAAAGGAACACTCCACTATTTTTAAAAATAAGCTAATTTTTCCAACTCCCCTAGAGTTAAACAGTTGAGTTTTAACATTTTCGAATCCATTCAGCAGATCTCCGGGTCTGGTGGTACAGTAGCACTTTTAGCTGCAGCTTAGCATAGATCATTGAATCTGATTAGACCGTTAGCATCTCGCTCAAAAATGACCAAAGAGTTTCGATATTTTTTCTATTTAAAACTTGACTCTTCTGTAGTTACATCATGTACTAAGACCGACGGAAAATGAAAAGTTGCGATTTTCTAGGCCGATATGGCAAGGTACTATACTCTCATTCCGGCGTAATAATCAAGGAACTTTGTTGCCTTACCATGGGTGCAGCAGGCGCAATGATATTACGCAGTGCCTGAAAATAGTAGTGATGGGAAGTTCAGATCATTTTACCAACTCGGACCTTTGAGTCTCGTTCAGCAAAATTAACGAATCTTTTTTCGAGTCATTTCGTTCATTTTACTTGTGTTACTCGCAGTCTTGAGCCAAAAAGAGAATTGATCAGTTCATCTCTTGGGTCTTTGGGTTTATCGAGTCATTTGTTCGCTTATAAAAGGCTTTAACCTATCGTTCATTCTTTTGTCACGCGACGTGACAGCATTGGATAGAGAAATTAACTTACAAGCTTCCTTACAAACAGGTGCATAGTTGTTATTATTATTATTATCATCATCATCATTATCATCATTATTATAATTATTTACTCTTACAGTTACTGCGTTTCTGGTCTCAGATTGTAGCTTTTTACTTTTTACAGTTTATAAATGTGTGAATTTCTGTCATGATGGTTATTTTCCATACACTGAATGTTGTAACAAACATGGTTGCACTGGTTACGCTTATGGGTCTGTCACGTGATGAACGAATGACTCAAAAAACCAGAAGACCCGAGAGATGAACTAATCAATTATCTTTCCGGCTCAGACTGCATTCACTAAAACAGGTGAACTACTACTACCAGTACAGAACCTATAGAATATTGTGCATGCGCGACTGAACGATTCACTCTCCGAGATGACTCGTTCTTCCCGAGTCACTTTAAAGATTTGTTCAAAAGGAACGAATCGTTCAAGAACGACACATCACTAGAAAATAGTCCCCAGCTAGGTAACTTCCAATGGAAGGCATGCTCCCTGTGCAAGCAGGTGGTCACGTTGGTTATGGTGGCAGAAGTTAGTCTATTTTCAGGCACTGCGTAATATAATTGCGCTTGCTGCACCCATGGTATGGCAGCAAAGTTCCTTGATTATTACGCCGGAATGAGAGTATAGTTCCTAGCCATTTCGGGATTCAATGATCTATGCTAAGCTGTAGCTAAAAGTGCTACTGCCAGACCCAGAGATCGGCTGAATGGATTCGAAAAAGGTAAAACTCAACTGTTTAACTCTAGGGGAGTTGGAAAATGAGCCTATTTTCAAAAATAGTGGAGTGTTCCTATTACTGTGAGCAGACAGAGTGTCAATTAGTGCATTGGAGAATACAACGAACATAAAGAAACTAAGTTGTCAGATTTCCCTAACAAGCAACAGTATTTTTTAAAATAAGCCCAAAAAACGTGACCCAGGATTTTTTAATGCAACTTTACAAAAACAGAAGCCAAAAGTCACGTATGATACGAGGACTTGGCAACACTGGTTGGAGGAGGTCTCTCTCTCTCTCTCTCTCTCTCTCTGTGTGTGTGTGTGTGTGTGTGTGTGTGTGTGTGTGTGTGGGTGGGTCTGAACTGTTTTGTATTCCGTGCTGGTCTCTGTCGGCAACAGCTGATCTAAATTTAGCCTCACGTGAGGCAGCAAGAAACAGGGGGTTAACACTGCTCTAAAAATATCCCTGTTCCTATCGCTTCATCCTCCTCTCCATCTCCATTCTTTTCGACTTTTCTCCATCGTCACCCTTTGACGTAGGCTACTTGCGTTCTTATTAATCATTTCACTCCCATGAACATCACAAATGCATTCATTTTCTAGCTCTCTTGAGCATTCTTTGCCCGTTTTAATCACTGTAACTCAATTCTGTTTCATTTCTAGCTCTGCTCCAAAACCTAATAATCTGCCTTGCTGCTTTTTTATTTGTTTTCTAATCATAAAATGTTCATCATTTTCAAAACTTGCAAAGGCACGTGAAGTCACATTGCCATTACATTCATTTTGGCAGGAGAAAAGATGATCTTAACACCGATGTGTAGCTAAGTTGTGGCTACTCTGGGATTAAAACATTTGTTTGTCTTATAATTATTCTTAAGTCAGTCTTATCTCCATCATTTACCGCTGTCATGTTTCCTCTTTTTCTCCTCTTCTTGCTTTTCTTTTCGCTTCTGGCTGCCTGATGGATAGTCCTCTCTTCATGTTTAAATAAGCAAATGCATGAGTTTGAAAAAGGCAGCCAACTCATCACAAGGAAAAAGCAAGCACATCCAGTGTAATGCGAGAGCAGGCCCCCTAGGGGGTATACAGATATATTACTAAATTATATATTAATAATAACATCTCCCATTGTTCATATGGTCAGCTGTTGGGGGCCCCCTAAAAATGCGGGGCCCCAGGCAATTGCCTGCCTAGTTGCCTGTCCTATTGCTACGCCTCTGATTACATGGCTTGCCCACCCACATCCCTCTGAACCCGATATAATATAAATTATATTACCATTTATTTATTTATTTATTTATTTTTTTTTTTTTTTTAGAAAATGAAACATTTTTTACAAACTTATGTGATTTCTTTTGATAAAATACATCATGAAATATAAAATTCGTATATGGGTAACAGAGAAATTATAGCTACAATTAGCTTCAAACTACACTTGAACACTTTTACTTAAAAAGTCTTTGTAGGGAATTATAGATTTTTTTTGTTTTATTCTGAATGTGATAATTTGTGGGATTAATATGTATGTGTAAGGATTTATAGTGTTTTTGTATTGACTTGTGTTTGGAAGATACACAATTACAACTTCTGTGGGGCGTGAAGGAAAGGTAATATGTAACTAATTACTGTTGCCAGAAAGTAATTAGTAATGTAATAATATTACTTTTGTAAGGAGTAACTAGAAACGAGTAATATATATCTAGCATATATATATATATATATATGAAAGTAATTAGTAATATAATAATATTACTTTTGTAAGGAGTATATATATATATGTATATACAGTACAGACCAAAAGTTTGGAAACATTACTATTTTTAATGTTTTTGAAAGAAGTTTCTTCTGCTTATCAAGCCTGCATTTATTTGATCAAAAATACAGAATTTTTTTTTTAATATTGTGATATATTATTACAATTTAAAATAATTGTTTTTTAAATTTATTATACTTTAAATTATCATTTATTTCTGTGATGCAAAGCTGAATTTTTAGGATCATTATCACATGATCCTTTAGAAATCATTCTAATATGATGATTCATTATCAAAGTTGGAAACAGTTCTGCTGCTTAATATTTTTTCAGAACATGTGATACTTTTTTAGGATACTTTGATGAATAAAAAGTAAAAAAAAAAAAAAAAAAATGAAGCTATGTTTTTAAAATATAAATATTTTGTAATAACAATATACACTACTGGTCAGTAATTTGGGGTCAGTAATTGTTTTTTCTTTCTTTTTTTTTAAAATTAAATCAATACTTTTATTCAGCAAGGATGTGTTAAATTTATAAAAAGTGATAGTAAAGAAAATATATTATTAGAATATATATTATTAGAATTTTTTTTTTTTATTTGAAATAAATGCAGTTCTTTTTAACCTTTTATTCATCAAATATATTAGACAGCAGAAACTGTTTCCAACACTCATAATAAATCAGAATATTAGAATGATTTCTAAATGATCTTGTGATAGACTGGATGTTACATGTGACACTGAAGGCTGGAGTAATGATGCTGAAAATTCAGCTTTGCATCACAGGAATAAATTATTTTTTAAAGTATATTCAAATAGAAAACTATTATTTTAAGTTGTAATAATATTTTACAATATTACTGTTTTTTTTTCTGTATTTTTGATCAAATAAATGCAGGCTTGATGAGCAGAAGAGTCTTATTTCAAAAACATAAAAAAATAGTAATGTTTCCAAACTTTTGGTCTGTACTGTATATATATATATATATATATATATATATATATATATATATATATATATATATATATATATATATATATATATATATATATATAACAATAATAATTTTAAAAAGCTAATTGACATCTGTTTTTCCCCCATTTGTCAGCACATAATAAGTAGAGATAATAGGCAAATACTTCTCAGCTTATTAGCTGTAGTTCTTCCTTTATGCGAAAAAATATATAGCCTCTGCGACATGGTTTAGTGTGGAGGAAAGAAGTTACCAGCTAGGGCCATTCACACAAAACAAGGCAGAATAGTGGAATGAAAAAAGTGTTGTGTGTTTAAAAGTTTTAAAAAGTGTGTTGTGTGTTTGGTAGTTTTTTGAAGATTTTAAAAATTGTTTTATCTTGTTGTTTTATTTTTTTAACTCGTGGGCTCAAGATACTAACTCGTGGCCTCAAGATACTAACTCGTGGCCTCAAGATAAGTAACTCGTGGCCTCAAGATAAGTAACTCGTGGCCTCAAGATACTAACTCGTGGCCTCAAGATACTAAATCGTGGCCTCAAGATACTAACTCGTGGCCTCAAGATACTAAATCGTGGCCTCAAGATACTAACTCGTGGCCTCAAGATACTAAATCTCTCTACATTTCCAGTGGATTTATGCCTCAAGATACTAACTCGTGGCCTCAAGATAACTAACTCGTGGCCTCAAGATACTAACTCGTGGCCTCAAGATACTAACTCGTGGCCTCAAGATAAGTTACTCGTGGCCTCAAGATACTAACTCGTGGCCTCAAGATAAGTAACTCGTGGCCTCAAGATACTAACTCGTGGCCTCAAGATACTAAACTCGTGGCCTCAAGATAAGTAACTCATGGCCTCAAGATACTAACTCGTGGCCTCAAGATAAGTAACTCGTGGCCTCAAGATACTAAATCGTGGCCTCAAGATACTAACTCGTGGCCTCAAGATACTTACTCGTGGCCTCAAGATAAGTAACTCGTGGCCTCAAGATACTAACTCGTGGCCTCAAGATAAGTAACTCGTGGCCTCAAGATACTAACTCGTGGCCTCAAGATACTAACTCGTGGCCTCAAGATAAGTAACTCGTGGCCTCAAGATACTAACTCGTGGCCTCAAGATACTAATTCGTGGCCTCAAGATAAGTAACTCGTGGCCTCAAGATACTAACTCGTGGCCTCAAGATACTAACTCGTGGCCTCAAGATAGTGAAGTGTATGACACATGGACCCTTTGTTATTAAACTGGACCCTGTACTGTAGTGCAATGTAATACTTCACATTCTGTGCAATATTCTCTGTTTTAATATTCAGTGTAATATAGTTTGCTGCAGTTCTGCTTCTATTTATTTACTAGTACTGTTCATCACAATCAGTTCAATTCTGTTAATACAGTAATGTAAATCTTGTAGGCTGCATATCTATAGTCCTTTATAATTCTTCTTCATATTTTATAGCATATATTTATACTTTTTACATGTATATGGGCTACTTGTTTATTTACCAACTTCTATTATTATTTATATTCCTTTAAATGTCTTGATGTGCACATCAACTGTGACACAAGAATTGTCCCCCAAATTATCAATATCAATAAAGATCAATAAAGTATTTCTGATTCTGGTTTTAAGTTAGCCTATAGTAGTGTGCAGACTGGTTCATTAATTATTGAAGTGTTTTTCACATTTTGGAAAAAGCATGTCCGTGTAGCCTATGATAAAACGTCAGCAGAGGGCGTTCTAGGCTTAGGTCACTGTACCTCCGTCTGGCTGTATGTATTTATGTGTATTTCCCGAGCGGCAACCTCGCGCTCTCTCTTGTGAAGCCAATAAGGAAGTGACTAAAACTGCAATTCATCGACTGGCCGCTTGAGGCTGGCTGCAAAAGGGAGTCAGTCCCATAGACTCCCCATGTTAAAATGCCCAACTTTACAGCAGAAAAAAAACATGTTTACAGCCTGGTTCAAAAATGATTTTTGGTCTATATTGCTAATTTTGCCCTTCATGACAACTGTGAGGGGGGGTGAATTTTTTTATAACTCATCCGTTTAAATTATATTAAGCCTTAAAGTTCTGCATAATTAAGGGCGTGGCCACTTGAGTGACCAGGTGGATTGCCGCTGATGTCAATGCCGTCGCGCTAGGTGGGCGTGGCTTCAGCAACCAGCTCCCGCCTTTTTGCCCATTTTCGATTTTCCGGGAGAGTCGCGCGGTGACGCTATGCCAAGATGGCGACGGCCCGCTCTGCACACTTTGAGCTTCAAAAATTTTTTTTATTGAATTGCTAAGAGCATACAAAGTCAATGCCAGGGATAAATACAATTGCGAGCACAGCTACAGATTATACAGTCAGGAGAATATTATGCAAATGACATAGTGAGACAGTTTTAAGGGCTTTGGAATTGCTAGATGTACTGATAGTGTCCAGGTAGGATTTAAGTTCCTTATAGAAAATAAAAAAGTAGGGCTTAGCATCCTGAAATTTACATTTATGTATAAAAAATTTCGCTAGAAAAATAAATAGGTTTATCAAAAAATATTGGTCCTTTATTTTTTTTTTTAAGTTGTGCTGACCAAATAAAACATCTTTATATAACAAAGAAAAACTCTGTGATGAAAATGTGTGAACAAAGATAAAAAAATTCTTCCAGAACAGACTTGTATATGTGCATTCCCAGAAGAGATGAGAAATGGATTCGTGTTCAGCACCACAAAAGAACACAAAAGTGTCAATATCAGGAAAGATCTTTTTTTAAGTAAAGCTTCCCCGGATAGCAAAGATGAAGTAATTTGTAAGACACATCCTTAACCTTATTGGTTATTAAATATTTAGATGACAAAGTCCACACTTTCTTACATTGAAATTTCAACAAACTGGCCATTCCAGTACGACACAATGTATGGGAGAGAAACAATCTCATTTTGAAATAGTTGTCTAATTTTCCTGTTCCGACTACAAGAGTTAGATAAAAAAACTAATATTTCCAATCGTTGTATCAAAAGGATGAGCAACTGATAAGGAAATCTGGGATCTAGCTGAATCTCTGAGAAGAGTTATTGCTCCATAAGGGATACTTTGAGCTTCAAAACCGCTATTGATGAGTCTATGGGTGACGTCACGGACACTACGTCCATATTTTTTTACAGTCTATGGTATTTCCCGGTATTTCCCAGCCAGTACTTGTGACGTTACAGTACGTGCAAAGTATGAATTAATAGGACCTTGCCAGGACGTTGCCAGTTTAAATATATAAAAGTTGGTGTTTTGAGGTGTAAACAATCGTCGCCTGCATGGCAGATAGTTGTTGTGTGATTGGATGCACACTTGGATGCATTTTGTCAGCGTTTGTTGCCCGCCAGGTATCCATGGTAGTCACGTGACTGCAAAGTATGAATTGCGTGTTTACGTTAATCACAACAACAAAGTTGTCAGGCGTCTATGTCATCTGAGGAGATTTACGTTACAAAGATTAACCGAGTGTTGTATTATGTATCATTGCAATTACTTGGTTTTGTTTAACTCAGAAACATATGCTATAAAATATGAAGAAGAATTATAAAGGACTATGGATATGCAGCCTACAAGATTTACATTACTGTATTAACAGAATTGAATTGATTGTGATGAAAAGTACTAGTAAATAAATAGAAGCAGAACTGCAGCAAACTATATTACGCTGAATATTAAAACAGAGAATATTGCACAGAATGTGAAGTATTACATTGCACTACAGTACAGGGTCCAGTTTAATAACAAAGGGTCCATGTGTCGGACACTTCACTATCTTGAGGCCACGAGTTAGTATCTTGAGGCCACAAGTTAGTATCTTGAGGCCACGAGTTACTTATCTTGAGGCCACGAGTTAGTATCTTATGTAAATGTAAATACGAGTTACTTATCTTGAGGCCACGAGTTAGTATCTTGAGGCCACGAGTTACTTATCTTGAGGCCACGAGTTAGTATCTTGAGGCCACGAGTTACTATCTTGAGGCCACGAGTTAGTATCTTGAGGCTACGAGTTACTTATCTTGAGGCCACGAGTTAGTATCTTGAGGCCACGAGTTACTTATCTTGAGGCCACGAGTTAGTATCTTGAGGCCACGAGTTACTTATCTTGAGGCCACGAGTTAGTATCTTGAGGCCACGAGTTAGTATCTTGAGGCCATGAGTTTAGTATCTTGAGGCCACGAGTTACTTATCTTGAGGCCACGAGTTAGTATCTTGAGGCCACGAGTTACTTATCTTGAGGCCACGAGTTAGTATCTTGAGGCCACGAGTTAGTATCTTGAGGCCACGAGTTAGTTACTGTATCTTGAGGCCACGAGTTAGTATCTTGAGGCCACGAGTTACTTATCTTGAGGCCACGAGTTAATATCTTGAGGCCACGAGTTAGTATCTTGAGGCCACGAGTTACTTATCTTGAGGCCACGAGTTAATATCTTGAGGCCACGAGTTAGTATCTTGAGGCCACAAGATAATTTTTTTTTTTTTTTTGACAAAGTGGGACCAGAGGGGCTCCGTAAAAAAGCTTTTAACACTTGTTTAAACCAATTTTTTTTTTTTTTTTTAGAAAGTTGTGTGATGAGATGCAGCAAAACACATCAGTCTAGCAAATGTAACAATGTAAAAACAAAGCAGTGCAGTTGAGATGGGGACGGCCCCTTATTATTTCTATGGAGAAAGTGAAGAGGAATATTGTCTGTTTCAAAAAAAAAAAAAAAGTTGAGATGGGGACTTGTAAAAAAAAAAAATCTTTTTCTTCCCCTGATATACAAGTTAGCATGCAATAGATTTCAACAGAGTTTGCCTTTAGCATGTTGCTAAGATACTAAGCTTAAAATACTAAAATAGCCTGATGACATTAATTTATTCTTTTATACCCTTTTTTATTTTAACATTTCACTAGTGAATAAAATATACATTTAAATATAATTACCATTTCTCTCAACAACTTTTTTTTTTTTCTTCACAGAGCATGTGGTGGTGCATTCTGGGATTACCTTGTCAGTAAATGGCATTGCAGTGCTGCCTTAGATCTTGACTAAAACAAGCTGTCCTAGGCAGCATAATTACGAGAGCTAGCTTTTGGAATAGCCTTGCTGTCAAGAAACTGCCAGCTCACTATACATTTTATAACAAAGCTTCTGACATTCACTCTGCATGAGACAAATAGTTTATTGTTCATTTAAGCCATTGAGGCTTATTATAATTTCCTGACCATTCATTTGATCTATTAACTCTGTGTAGGCTGTGCATTTCCTAGTTTTTCCTCACAGATTGCTTCCTCGAGGTGCATTTGTATATGTGTGAGTGTGTGCATGCGTGGGCTGCTTAAGTGCACATGCTGCGGTTGAGAGCATTTTATCAATTGAACTAAAGACATATGTTTGTCTCCCAGTTGCCAGCAAACAAACATTTACACACACATTGCTAATGTACAACTATATTAGTTGTATATTAGCTAGCACACACATCTGCTTCCTCACTGTCAAATACACACTGTAATGATTTGAATAGGCTATCTGGGTCACTCTTTAGTGTTCATGTTTACATTAAACAGCACTTTTAGAAAAACAATTAATATTGCAATTAATTTAATTTACCTGCATTATATGTAGCATAGACAAAGTGTTACTGTATGTGAATTTATAAAGGAAATGGTTTGAAGTTCAGAAAATGCAAGCAGATGAAATGAGTCCAAATAGATTTAATAGATCAGAAATCCAACTTTCTGGTTTAGGTTTAAATTAGGAACTGAATCAGGATGCACATGGACCTCCAGGTTTGTGTGTTTGCTTCTCGTCGTACTGATTTGGCAAGAAAGGTCACATGCAGATAAACAGCATGGTCACCACGGTGATGATACCTGAAATCCACATGCATCAGTGTCTTCGATGTTTGCTGTTCAGATGTCTGCTTTGCACCAATAAAAAAAAAAAAAATAAAAAGACTGGTAACAATGGATGGAAAACTGTCCTTTTGTTTGGTTATTTGGTTTTTGTATAGTTTTTTGTTTTCAAAATCAATTAAAATTTTTTATAGTTTATGAATTGCTGACTCATTCCAGCAGTTAAATGTTGACACAGCTCTCACTCCACATTAAATTATAAGTCAAATGAACTGGGTCAGTAATGTAATCCAATGTCAGGAACTGACAGCATAGGCCTACTGTATATGTGCCAGGATTAAGATTAGGAAAAATTACATCTTTAGAACTTCACCGAGATATTCTGCAGATTTAGAGTATTACTAATATATAAAACCTTATCATTACTTAGCAGCTTTATACAAAAATGGCCTTGTCACACTGGACTTGATTTAGTAGCAAACTGAAATGGGTCTCTCTCTATCTTTCATAAACCTTAAAAGGTTAGTTCACCCAAAAATGAAAATTCTGGCTTCATTTACTCACCCTCATGTCGCTCCCAATAAAAGACTACATTAAATATGTTCATCATATAAAGTGATTGTATCTCTTAGATTTGGATTAAAGTTGATTGAATAATTATGTTTATTCTTTTGTATTCCTTATGGGAGTGTTATGTATGTACCTGTGATTTGTAATGTATGTGTTTTGTTTGGCTGTCAATGAAAAAAAAAAAAAAAAAAAAAAAAACAGAGACATGAAAAGCATTATATATAATTTGTCCCCCATTTTATTTTACTCTCCTTTTTAACTGAAGAATAAGAAAAAAAACTTCAGTTTTAGTTTTGAGTTTCATTAACAGCACCAAGAACATGGAGTTGAAAGAAATTATACTCCAATCATGCAATAAACATCACTCAGAAACATTAGCTACATTTAAAGGGTTTAACTTAAGTAATTAAATACTTAAGTAATTAAGGATGAGCATTAATGATCTTTTACACTAAGGCTGCTTTCCCCAGCTATATTTGACTTGAAAAATAAATGAATTACATATAAGCTAATGCAATGAATTTAAATAAATAGCTACTGATATCCAAATAAATGTTTAATTTAAACTATGGATGTTTTTGAAAGTGTATATTTAATTATCTATTCTTTGGCCACTGAAATTTAGCTGACAGTACAATACAAATTGTAAAAAGACTCTGTAATAGAGAGATTATAAATATGTACAAGGGTGATAATTCGAGAGGTCCAACACACATACAACTGTAACACACATATAATTCACATTTTCAAATTATTTTTGGAT
The DNA here is from genome assembly GCF_018340385.1 of Cyprinus carpio. Taxonomy (NCBI): domain Eukaryota; kingdom Metazoa; phylum Chordata; class Actinopteri; order Cypriniformes; family Cyprinidae; genus Cyprinus; species Cyprinus carpio. The sequence goes on along the minus strand of NW_024879351.1, from coordinate 210,049 downwards.
ATCAGTGAAGTGTTTCCCTAAGCAAGCACCCAGATTCTTGTAGCAACCACATATGATACACACAAAAGAGATTTTACTAGTCTACCATAAATATTTCATACCATCCATTAAACTGTATTTTGATTTTATGTATTTATTTTTAGATTTCGTTTATATTTATGATGTAGTTCTTAATTTATTTTTAAGTGTTATCTGAAAGTCTTTCCAAATTTTCTTATGAGGCCAGAAACAAAAAGTAGTTCAAAACTAAGAAACTACGTAAATGTGAATGAATTCAAACATGGACGTCAGTCTGAATTGAGTCTCATTCAACTGTTTAGCAGCTGTGAAACAGATTCTTGAGTGTAACCCTCAAAACATCCATCCAGTGGCATTGACACAAACTTTTTTTTAATAAAAGTTAATATAGTCCAAATTTGAAGTTTATCAGTTAGTCACTTAAATAGGGCTTTTCACGCTGCATCTAACCCCAGGTTATCGTCATTCTAAACCCAGCTTTTAACCCTGAGTAGAGGAATGTTTGACACTTGTACTTTAGTAGCAGGGTAGCACTGCTTTTTACCTGGTGTTATAAAACCCTGCTCTGGGGTAGGATTAGCCATGCTTTTGTGATGCTAACCCCACACTGTTGATGCCAAACAAGTAAATGATGAAATGATGCAGTGTTAGAATGTTACGGCTAGATGCTTAGCATCTAATCATGTGCCTCACATTCCAAGGTAGGAAGGCATCAAGGTATGTCCGAATCCAATGTTAGCTTCACTTCCTGTCTCCTGAGATGCCTTTTTCTGAACTTTACAGATTCAAAAGATGTATTACTCTTATATGTATGACCAAAATGATGGAGTATTTTAAGAGCAAGTGAGCGCATCAGCGCCTCCATCTGTCATGCTGCAAGTGCACTACTGTTCAGCTTTCACACTCCGCACAGACACTTGAATAGCGGACATTTTTCTAGGTTAACATTAGTTTGAGCAGCCATGTAAAATTGCTACTACTTACATATTTCAGATGATAAGCCATTTGAGGTTGATGAATGATAGGTGAGCGTTTGGATGTACTATATTAGCACAAAATCCAGCCGTTAATGATCTGTCTGTCACGGACTGCTTGACCTCACCACTTCCTGTGGATTTTTCTTATGGAAACTTTGGTCGACCAAGCTTCTTCTCTTCAACTAAAGGTTACTCAACTATTAGGGGGCAGCCCTAAAAAATACCATCTGAAAGTTGTGGTTGGTGGTCAGTCTGAATGAGGTACCTTCATGCACAAACTTTGCCCGCAAAGTCACTGCCTGATAAGGCAGCATGGCATCAAGTCAGTCGCCTAAGCTTTCGGACGCAGCCAGTTTTTTGTTTTATAAGGGGGGGGTATGTGTGTGGAGGAGAGAGTTTTTTTTTGAGATTTTTAGTGTGTGAAGTGTATTTTGGGGAAAAATATTATTGTAGTGTGTGAAATATATAATATGCAATATATAATATGAATTACATAATGCTAAAGCTGTTATGTAAACAGGTTGAGTGCTGCATTCATGAAGTCAGTGACACTGACATCGCAAATATGCATATAAGAACATTAACCGGGGGTTTAGGATGTACGGTGTGAAACAGCGTACGAATACCCAGGATTAATTGTTAACCCCCTGGTAATTATAAGCAATATGAAACATGAAGCAAATTAACCCAGGATTCAATTCACCCAGAGGTTTAGAATAACCAAGGGTTAACTATTTCAAGTGTGAAGAGCCCAAAGTGATTTAAAAGGATGTTCCTCCAACAGCTATACACTGATTAAAGCGACTTCAAGAATGCATGTGTAGCTATAAGACATGAATAACACTTCATTTAAAAATTCAATGAGTTTAAAAAAACACCAATATTGTGTCAGTTGTTCTTAAGAAAACTTTTCTTACAAAAAAATGAATTTAAAAAACAATCATTGCACTCCATTACAGACAAATTAACACACAATACTACAGAAAGTCATTTGTTGTCAGAGTCTTAACTGAGGCATATGTAAAAAAAAAAAAAAAAAAAAAAAAAATCAATTTACTCCCCTCTGAGACAAGTGAATACACACAAGCACCACATGCGTATAAACACACACCCATGCATAGACTCAGGTGTTACAGTTTGGCGTTTTTGGCAGCATTGCCGAGAGCAGGCACTGTTTCCAAGGTGATCTCCAGACTGTCAATCTCAGAACATTTCCGCCCCCTCACGATCACCCGCACAGACTTCTTACACTCAATTGATTGGCTCTTTAGTTTGCGTTCTTTTATCACTCTAGGTTTTCGTTCCAGCTCCGGCTCCAATTCGAGTTCGGTGCTGTCCTGCAGAGACAACTGCACAGTGTTCACGGTGACGGGACAGCGGCGTGGGTAGTGCTTAAACTGCTCAAATGGGTCATTGCACCTCTCACAAGGGCAATGAAACAGACCTACAGGCCCCCCCATTGATTCTGAGATGGATTGGCCTTGACGCCGCAGGGGCCGCAGACTGAGGGCTAGTGATGGGCGATACCTCCAGCGGGGAAAACAATGGCACAGGCAGTGGTGCATGCAAACCCCTCGCAGGGAGCGCATGTCCTTGCAGAGGAGGTGGCGGAAGTTGGGTTTGAGCAAGAGGTAGATGAGAGGGTTATAAAGGGTGGAGGACTTGGCAAAAACTGCAGGGATGGCGAATGCCAGGGGCGGGATGTCCTCAAAGTGGCCAAACGCCGCCCACATAGACACTAGTGCATATGGACTCCATGCAGTGAAGAATCCTATACACACCGCCACACTCAGCTGGAGAAAGACAGAGAAAGTGCACAAAAGAGATGTTATGCAGTACTTCATCAGAGCTATCATGGTATATCAGTTCTAACATTACAGAAGGAGTTTTTAGGCACTGGAAGCTGTTCTTACACTATCAAAAACCCTAAATCCTTAACCTAAAATTCATATTTTAGTTATATATATATATATATATATATATATATGTTACTGTCCAAAAGTTTGGGTCAGCATTTTTTTTTTTTTATTGAGAGAAACCATACCTTTTATTCAGCAAGAACACATTGAATTGACCATAAAAGACAGCACAGACCTTTATCAAGCTATTGCATTAATACAACATTGTCTTACAATAGTGTACTCCATATATGCAGGGGCGGACTTAACCGATAAGTGAATTAAGCCACGCTTACGGCCCCGAGGAATCAGGCCCATCTTATATTGGCAAATGTATTTGTCAAACGCTCCAGTATGTATTTGTGTTCTGGAGAGCGTCAAAGGTTTGTGTGGCAAAGTGGTCAGGTAGGGGAAGTTACCAATAACAACTAACACAAATCCTATAGTCGACTACGCCACCCGGAATATACTGGGACACAACAGCCCTATGCAAGGGCACACAGGTTCGTTGCCAAAGGCAAGGTGAGCATGGTGATATGAACAAGGTATAAAAATTAAGCAGTTTATTTATATACACAAAAATGAGAAATTCAATTTAACACATTTGTTTTTGTACACAAGATCTTAAATCACAAACCAAATACACAAATCTACCAATTACAGAAATAACCAGTAGGAAAGAAATGGCCAGCGGGGGCCTTTTGGAAATCTCACCTCACACCATACCCACACCACACAGTTGAGAAAGCAACACAATTGGTTAAGCACCGCACACCATGTGGACACGCTAAAAGACTGCAATCCCTGCTTTAAAAGTTTCTACTCCTAAATGACAAAATGTCAACTGGTACAAACTTCAAAACAATTAACACATTCAAAAATAGAAAATTCTCACTTTCATACCACAACAGAACAATCTACTCCAAAAGGAGCCCAACCACCCACCCACACACACACACAGATTTAACTACTTGTAAAAAATAAAAATCAGCAGTCATATGCAACAACAAGAGGAACAAGTGGCCGACCAAGGCCAAATCTTACTTGCCTCCCAGCTAATTCAAACACACGTTAATGAATGGCTGCTCATGAATAAAAAACTAAATAAAATAAAAAAAACTAAAAATGGAACCCATACAAACAAAATTAACCAAAATAAGACCAAGAAAGACAAAGTTAAAACAATCACCCAACAAACACTAAAAACAAAGCAACAGTGCAGTCACATCACTGATGTACGTTAGTCTCCAATCAAGTTACTGGAAACCTCTGGATGTGCAATTACACCTGTTGGACATGTTTATAATACACTCATGAAGACACATAATAAACTTCCATCATACATACAGAGATAGAGAGATTTACCATGTAGCAATATGCATAGTCGCTCACCACGCAAGACCACGGCCACTAGAATGCTGATAACCAAAAAAAAAAAAAAAGACAAACAAATAAAGTCTCTCCTTATAAAAAACAAACTATTTTTGACACTGGGAGACTAACCTGAAAAAGGCCTATCTGATAAAACAGAACAACAGGAGGATGCACCAACCCCTATCCCTTGTTCATAATGATGTACTTCCAGAAAGGTCCAGTACCAAGGATGATGCATCCTGAGCATCAAGCCCTTCTGTTTTTATATTCTCAATGCCAACACTGATAGGTTAATAGGACTTAAACCATATTAACCAATCACAAAGGAGTAGGACACTGATAGGTTCACAGGCTGGCATGATATCAGCCAATCACACCTGGGCTATTCCTTACCAGACTATATTTTGTTTACAGTGTGTTTTGCAGCGTTGAACAATGTAACCAATCACAGACATATCTGTTGATTTTCTGAACGCAAGGTGTTTAAGTTAGAATCCACTCACCGCTCAAAAGTTTTTGTCCAGTGCTGAGCTCTGCAAGTTCACGAATCCTCTCATTAAAGTATAGATATGATGTAAATGAGAGATTTGTTGTGCAGTGCAGAGGGGTGCATTGATTAATGGGATGTTGTGAGATTGCGATAAACTGAAGTGTGACAAAATTTAGTGACAGTTTTCCTATCCGCGCTGGGTGCGAACTGCTGCTCAAATAAATGCATGAATGTGATGACTAGTGATTTTCAGCATCAGGTTAAATAATTATTTGATGAAATTTATCCAATCGACAATTTCTGAAGGTATAAATAAACTATAAACTATAAAGAGAGAGCAGGCAAAATAAGGGTTAGGCATAAAAGAGCACAGAGTTATTGTGTTGGGGCCCCATACCTGGAATTTGTTTAGGGCCCCCAAATCACTAAATCCGCCCCTGAATATATGAAATTTTAACCTGTGAAATGTTAGCATCCCGCTATCAGGAGGATAAATTAGATATCATTTGAAAGCTTAAATTAGATATAATTTGAAACCATTTTGAGATCGGACACTGTGTTACCATGGAAATGGTATTTTAAATAATTTTTGTGGGCTCCTCCCCCTAGTGGATGGTGTCAAGAATCATATTACAAAATTTATTACAATAAAACGTTTTATAATCTTGACAAAACAAATATTGTTGGAAAGGTCTGAGTCTCAAGATTTCAAGAATGTAGTGGTTATTTTGTGATAGAAGTAAAACTGTGGCAGAAATGTATAAATTTCTTGACAGGAAAATGCATTAAAAAAATTCAGTTGAATTTGAATGTCACTCGGTGGCTATTTTTGGTATAGCACCTAAACAAATCTCACAAGAACCTCAATTTTTGTAATATCAACTTCAAATTCAGAACCATAACTTAGTTAGACATATGGCTTTTATTTTATAGCAATTTTGGTTTCCAGAATATCTTGTAAAATATTTATTTTCTATAAAAATATAAAAAATACTACCGTACATTTTCTTTCGGATAAACTTCTTTGTTTTTTTTTAAATGCTTTCACTTCAGCGATAATCTCCTGATTGTTTTCTTTAAAAACAGACCAGCCTTAGGTCTGTATTCCAAGGCTTTCATGAATTACAACGATTTAAGTTCAGAAAATGCATTTTCATGTTCAAAAAGGGGGGTTAAAATAATATATATTATACATGTATTTTAATTTTTCTTGTCAACAAAAATGTTATTTTCATTGCCGTTTTAATATTGACTACATTTGTGTTGGATGTGTTCGTCAAAAGACAGAAAAAAAAAGTATTAATAATAACACCGCACCTTCACAATGATGGCCTGGATGTTTCCCATGCGTGTCTGTGCTGAGATGTGTTGCTCCACCGCTCTGCGGGACTCTCGGACCGTGAGCAGTATGCGTGTGTAGGAGATGATGATGATACCACATGGCAGCAGGTAACAGGCAATGAAGAGCACAGAGGTGTAGGAGCGAGCAACTGAGTCGTGATTGGACCAGGCCCAGTCTATACAGCAAGCTGTGCCATAGGGTTCAGGACCGTACTGCCCCCAGTGGGTGAGGGGGGAGCATGCGAACACGAGTGCGTAGGCCCACGCGCATGCTATTAACACACGACCGTGCTCATAAGTGAACCTATTACCTACAGGTACACACATATACAATTTAAAGATCTTTTAAACACTAATTTATGCAGCAACATGACAAGTGACCATCTTTATGAGTGAGTCATTGAATTATTCCCTCAACCCAACTGAGCAGTGTTATAATACAAAATAATATGTTATAAATGAAATAAAAATCTAATTTAATTAAAGATAAGTGACTTATGAGTGAGTCATTGAATTATTCTCTCAACTTAACCAATAAAGATTAATTCAGGAATGAAGCATCACTATTATATATAAAAAATATTATACAAGTATATAATATAAATAAGTAAATTCTAAATGAAACCATTTTCACTTGTGAACTTTCAGACTTTATTTAACATAACAGAAAATATCATGTAGGGTACCGTGAAGTGGATAGCAGACTTTGAGGCAGCAAACAGTGCTCAGAATAGTGAGAGTGGTCAGAGAGCAGATCCCGAACAAAACACCACAGAAGGCATAGATCACACACACTGTCCTTCCATAAAGCCATCTGCAAACAGAAAAAGCACTAAGTAAGAAAAAGCAAGATCAAAGGATCTTCTTTGCAAAGTAGCCCTCCTCATTGGCATTCTTGTCAGCCAAATTACCTTTTTTAACATGCAGATATGTTTAATAACAGCCTTCTTCACTTGTGCCACTATACTATATTAAGAAAAAGCAAAGCAAAATTATTTATCTAGCACATTTCATACAAAGTTGTAATTCAAGTTGCTTTACAAAGTCATGATAAGGAGAAAGAAAAGTAAAAACTTAAAATCATGAGAATAAAAATAATACTTAGAATAAGAAATAGAAAGTATATAAATCAAAGCTCGATAAAATAGAACAAAAAAGTACCACATTAAAATGTTTATCATACAACATCTCAACAAAAATTCAAGGATTGAAGTTTATTAAAACTACCATTAACTGCATAAGCCCTACAATACATGAAATTTCTGAAATAGCATTCCTTTTTTCTCAACTGGTAGATCACAATGTTAGAAACTACAAGGTCAAGGGTTTAATTCCTTGGAAACATTTAACAAAAAAATAAAAAAAATTTGGGATAAAAAAATTTATCTGCCAAATACATACATTCAAATGACAGACTGAAAACTGAATGTTATAAATGCATAAACAACAGTACATTGTAATTTACCAGCCTAACGAACACGGGCTAAACATTGTGTCAGTACTATCCACAAGACCAAGTGAGAGATGAATTAGTGCCAAAATGTCATAGAGTTTGATTGGATACACATCCCCAGATGTCCACAACAAAAGATATGTGTATCAAGTTTAAAAGCCTATTTTTTTTAAATGCACAATTACATGATTAGTTGCATTTTTGTCCGCTGTCTTCAAATCATATACCCTACAAATGTGTGCTAAATCATTTCAAGGGCATCTCTATAAAGTACATTCTCCTTTTATAAAGGATGCAGGTGTGTCTTCATGCCTACATTTCAAATACAGCATTATGTCACACCAGCTAGTGATTGCAATTTTCATTCTTAACCACAGTCTGGAATAAATAAAAGTTCAACCTCGATGGCTGTGGTCTGGATTTATGTGTGAGATGTGCTCTACATGTGGCACAGAGTCGCTCAGTGAAAAAGGAGCCATTGGATTCAGACTGTCTCCTGTATTCTTTCCATGTCTACACACAAAAAAATCAACCTTTACAGACTCAGACAATTCAAGGACCCCCAATATAAAAATGTAGAGGTCTTGAATCTCTTTGAATCAAGGTCCTGCTGTTGCAGTTACACTACAGGACTGCTTGCATGCTGGTTTAATAACTGCCCTCCCTCTCTCCTGTCTTTTATTTTTCTTTTTTCTTCTTGTTTTTGGAGTTTTTATTTCTTTGTGGTACCTGTGTGCGAGGCTTGAGGTGACCGCGAGGGGGTAGAGGCTGAGGGTCATGCCCAGGTCACTGATGGCCAGGTTAACAATGAAGAATTCGGCTGGTTTTAAGAGGTGCTTCTTTTTGTAGGACACATACAGCAGCATACTGTTTCCACAGAGCGAACAAACACCTGCAAGTCCAAAAATGTAAGATGAATTTGTGGTATATGATGTGGTGATAAGTTCCACAAGATCGTTTCTGAAAGTTCATTTTTCATCCACCAACACATTGTAACTGAACCACACTCTGGTTTATAAATTCTTGCTAAAAGTAGAAGACTTGTATGAAATATATTTGGCAGTGCAGTCTGTAGTCCCAAAAGCCAGAAGAGAATTAGCATTTTGTTGTGATAGGATCCCTCAGGAGTTTTTAGAAAGGCAGTTTTTGATTTATTAGTAAAATAACATTAGATTTTCAAGCTTGTTCTACTACATAAATTACACATACTTCAAGTTTTGAAGTTTTGAGTTTTGAAACAGCTGAAACGATACTTTGACTTTATGCTTGTGGAGTCTCTTGGACTCAAAGCAAGTAATTTTCTGACAGAACTGACTTTAGCTCAGATGTTCTTTTTGCCAGATATTGCATGCAAGCCGGTGTGGAGAATCAAAGCAATGGGGTATATGTTGAACGTCAACTGACCATCGGCTTGTCAGAGAAAGCGTTAACAGCAGTATGGGTAACGTTTTATAATAATTTTCATTAATGATGCATTAACAAATATTACATAATGCTTAACGGATCATTAGTTAATATGTATTCAATTAGCTAGAAACGTGAGATAATGTCAATTTGCTCATTATAAAGGAAAATAAAGGTTGTAATAAAGGTTAAATCTGTTTATATGACATTGTTTTGATGAACAGATATATTCTCAAACAAAAAAAAAAAAAAGATTTGTTTTCTCCTGTTGATGTATGATTCAAGAAATATATTGTTTAATGATATATAGTAGTATACTAATATAAGTGTTGAGGCAATAAAAACATGTTTAGACTGGGTACTGCAAAAAACATGAAAAAAATAATTAATAAGTTATTTGCTAAGATGTGTAAATAAGTCTTCACAACAAAGACCAAATACGTGACATTTACAGACTGATTATGAGTTAGTGAACATGAATTGTTTGTGAAGAGCTTAAAATAACTAGTTAAGCTATTCTTCCACAACATTTGTAAATGTAAAAAAGAGCATTAGTTAATATATGAACTGAAGTTTAATGACATTTGTTAGCAAAAGTGACATTTAGAACAAATTGTATAATTTCTGTTAAAATCATGTGTAGATTTTTGAAAAGTTCATGAGTGTATGAATTCAAAGTTTTAAGACATTTGTAAGCATTTCAATTTACATTAAATAATAATATGTTAATCAGTCATGTTTAATAAGTTTAATAGTAAACACCAACAAGCACATAGCCTCATATTTCTAGCTATGTGAAAATAGATTAACTAATGATCTGTTAAGCATTATACAGTGTGTTTGTTAATGATTTACCAGTATTAATGAAAGTTAAAGTGTTACCATCTTTGGTATCTCCTTTAAAAACATCTTGAGTAATACAACTCTATTTTTAACAAAGCACATACAAAAGACCTGAACCAGAAGCAACACAACCTGTTTTACAGAATAAAGAATTTTGTTGCACATTTCCCCCATTTTTTCAGGTGAATAATGTAATGGAAAACAAGGCACGTCTAAATCTTTTGATCGTGTCACATCCTGTCTAGAGGCATTCATTTGATAACTAGTTAAGCTAAAATGGCATCTGAAAGTTGTGGCTCATGTAGGTTTGTGTGTAAATGCATGTTTTTGAACAACTTTTTAAACTTCTAATTTCATGTCTAGGAAGGAATTAATATTGTAATAAGAGAGTAGTGGTATTGTATTGTGGTCAGGTACTGATGCTTGCCTACAAGACGACCACTGGCGCAGCACCAATATACCTAAACTCACTAGTTCAAACTTATGCCCCCTCCAGAAGCTTGCGTTCTGCAAGTGAACTGCGCCTTGTGGCACCATCCCAAAGAGGTTCAAAATCACTCACACGGACCTTTTACTGGACTGTGCCCAGCTGGTGGAAAGACCTCCCAATCTCAATTTGAACAGCTGAGTCTTTACTCATTTCAAAATCATCTAAAGACACATCTTTTTTTCGCCAGCACTTGACCAAACTAATACTAGCACTCACCGTTATTTCTTTTTTTACTGTAGATCACTAAACTGTTATGCTGCCTCAGAAATCTGTCTGAAATCAGTTTTTGTGAAGCAAACACTGTCTACAGTGTCTGATAGGGCAGTGAAGCAACCAGTCAAAAGCTTCCAAAAGCAGCCAGTAATAATTGTCCTTCATACAGTCATTTTATGAAAGTCCTTGTATGAAAGTGTTTGGATGGAATTTTACAGAAATGCATTTTGTGTATTAAACTATGCACCTGCCTTTGTTCTCAAATTAATATAAGAACACCTCTATTTATTCCAATTAATGAATCTGCACATTGATTCAGGTTGAGCTGAAAGAGTTAACTACAGTCTTTTCTTCAAAGAAAATGGCAAATTAAAATGCAGTACCACTCTTCATTGCAGCATGTAAAAATAATAAGTATTCAGTTGTTGGTCTTTTTAAAATCATTTTATGAACTTTTTTTTTTTAATTGAAAATCATGCTGTTCACAGATATCTCTAAATCATTCTGTTTTGTACAGCTGAGCGAGCAAGAGTAAACAAGAGGACAATATGCTTTATGTTAATGTAAGATTAGACTTTTTTTTTTTGATGTAACAATATTTGGATTGATATTATACACTGTAAAAAAAAAAAAAAAAAAAAAAAAAAAAAACTGTATTACCTATTCACCCTTTTCTATATCATATATAGTATAGACTCATATTGCATATATAGTATATTCCTTGCCTATCAGATGTGATTTTTATTAAATCGGATTCAGATTGGATAACAACAAACTGCCTCAGCTGGTTAGACTGATGGAAATCATGGTGGAAATTAAATCATAAATGTATATTTTGTCTATTAAGCAATCAGACAGAAGTTTTCACTGCAATCCCCCTTTAGATCATGATCATACACTGTCAGGAAATCTCATCAGATTTACACCGATAGTGTCTAAGCTTCAGATGTGCTCTGAGGGCCTCTGTTAAGAAACAGCACACACAAATGAAGGCTGAGATCTTGGTTTAATACCTTATAATGATAAACATAAGCCGTAATGCATGTAACACTGAGTTCTGTCATTAATAAAAATATACCATGATAAAATTCCCATGAAAGGGATCATAAACCTGGCAGGGTGGTCCTCTCAAGGTGCATTTCAGACTGACTGACATTAATCTCTCTTGGTAGTGTATTTACATTTTTTGCTTAATTATTTGTTTATTGATCAGATCTAATACAACATTTACTTTTGGCCCTCGACTCTCAATCAAGTTGAATTTTTGGCCCTTCATATTAAAAACTTAATTAAAAATAAGAAATTGTGTTAAAAATTAAAAACTCTGATCTAAAGCTTCCACCAATGAATGTGTCTCACATTACTCTACTACTGTATTCCCACAAACTTTTCAAAAGTGCAAGAAAATGCTGAGATATGGATTATTGCAGATTTAGTAAAGAAAAATGTCAAATTATCAGTCACACCCTCGGAAACTTTATTGTAACCCCATCACAGCAGTGTTAACTAGTTTAGTTACTATAACGCAAATTTAAAAAAAACAACAACAACAACAATATTTTGTTAAAACATTTTTATTCCCGAAATGCATTGGACAAGAGGAAAGGTACAGAGGCAATGTGAGTGAATAAAAGAGAGCGAGACAGAAGAGAGACAGATTAAAGAAGAAGGTCAGTGCTCTGTATGTCCAACTGAAAAAGCCAATTAGCATTTGGCACGCAAGTGTTCTGACACTCAATCCACTTCCATTGTATCTGCACCCAACACATCATGTCTAATTATTTTAATCATGCTGCAACGAGCTATGCACGGAACCATAATCATAAATAACAAAAGAAAAAAAATAGACCAAGGAAGATTGCAAGATGTTCTGTAGTGCTCCACAGAAGTGCTTTCACATAAATAATCAATGAACACTGCAGAGATCCACAGTGCATTTCAAATGAAACATTATAACACTTCAGCACTTTCTATCAAAGCAAACTGAGGACAGCACATGAAAACCAATCTGAACGTGGAAACTACCTACTTGTGTTCAAGCTTTGTGTGCAGGCCTAGGCATTACCTTCAGTTCAAGCATTCATCAAAGAGAAAGAATGTTTGCAGAGATCTTTGTTAGAAGGAGAATGAATGTCAGAGCACTTACGATACAGATGTAGCCCTATGGGAATTTTGGGTATTTCCTAAAATCATTATTTTTATTTTGTTTATTTTTTTAAAAAATGTAAATTTCATGTTAAAAATGTTTAAGAAATGTTTATGTGTGTTAAAAATTTAGTAAGTTAAAACTAATTTACCCGGAAGAAAGATCCAATCAGGAGTCAGGGTGAGAGGTCGTGAGGGGGGAGAGAAGAGAACGGGGGGGAGAGAAGAGAACGGGAGGAGAAGATGGAGAGACATGAGTGAGAATCGCGCTGTGACTGTCACGTTAGAAATTTGGTAAAACACCAAGTTAATGTTTGTGATAGTAGATGTACTTGTAGCCTGCACGAAGAGTGAGGTTACAGACATTTGACTGTTTACAGCGTGAAAGTTGATGGTTTGAGGAACTCGGTCATCGTTTTCCACGAGGAGAAAGAGTGAACTGCTAGTCAGCACGATTTAGTTACAAGGACTTTTCCCAGCTAGTAGCCTGTCCGGTTGCCCTTTTGTGCATCGTCTGAAAAATGCACTTATCTCCAGAACCATTCCCTGCTTAGCTGTCGGACGACAAGCATCGCGCTGCCGCGGCGGGAACGACGACACGCCTATCAGCACTACAACAGCAGTGAGTTTTTTTTTCTGCGCCACGGCGCGAAGTGGCCATTGTGTTTAAGGTCTCCCCGCTCCCAAGCCACGCTTTCAGGCCTGCAACGTGTTCTCCTATGACTGTTGGGGTATTCATTTTATTTCATTAAGTGGCCATTTAGTCATTTTGCCGGCTTAGTTTTAATTTTGGGGTTATTTAATTGTGTTTCATTTGTATTGCACTTGATATTTGAACTGTATATATGTACATACTATGTTTTTTCAGTAAATAGTTCAAACGAATTTCTGTTGAAGATTTTGCATTACATTGGGTTTATGACATTTATAATTTTGATACTTAAGGCAAGAAACTGAGTTTACAGTAGAACTGGGTTAAAGTGAAAGTATTTATCACTATTGATTAAGATAAGTGACCTGTGAATTGATGTTTATTTCATTTACAGTATTGATAGGCATTTAAAACGGGTGGAATATTAATGTAACTATAAAAGTTAATGTTTTTTTAACTCAGAACTTGAGATAGCTGTATACAATTAGTGTTTTACTTTAATTTTGCTATAAAGACACTGTATCACCCCTTTCTTAAGTCAAAAGCTGCTATTAGGGTAAACAGTAACAAGCAAGTAATAATTAGGGAATTACATTTAGCGCATTAATTAATTTAGAGAGAGATCTTTTGATAAATAGGAATTCGGGGAGCGCACTCCACACTAATAGCTATTCATGCTAGGGGGCGCTACATAAATAGGGGTGTTTTGATAAATAGGAATTATGGGATCAACTAATTTGTAATTTGATGCTAATAGTGTTAGCTGTTACCATTTTTGTTAGTTTCTTAAGTAAATTGGCATAGGGTACTAACTATGCTAATTTAAGTTAATATCTGTTAACAATTAGCCTGGATTTTGTTATTAGCTTTTTCAAGAAATAAAAGTAAAATAGTTTAAGCTAAAACCCTAAAAGAAAATGGAGGCTAAGTGTAGCACTGCAGAATTAGTTCAAGAGCTCAAAGACTGGTGCAGAAGAGAAGAATTGGATGATGCCCATTCCCTCATGGTACTGATTCCAGAAGACGTTGCGAATGCCCAGATTGAAGAAGCCCTAGGAACTATCAAAGCTTTAGGGCGAGTGCGAGTGAGTGGATGGACTGTTAGTCTGAAGCTGGATAGCCACAGGGTGCTATGCGAGTGTAAAGAGACGGTGGACCCCACCAAAGTCCCTCCTGAACTGTTGCCAGAGGGCAAGATGAAAAAATGGATGATTGTTATTGCTTATGAAAGTCCTACTCCTTCGAGCCCGGTAAAGAGTTTGTTGGAAGAACCTCCAGAGAGTGGCTCAGCAGAGTCTATTATTCGTGCGGTGGGTGATTTGTTGACTAAGATGGGGACACCATCAGGTGACAACAGCAGTTACCGTCGTCTGAGAGTGTTCTCTGGTACCTTGCCAACTCCAGTTGGAGAAGAGTCTCTTGAGCATTGGTTAGAACATGCACGCCTGATGGTCGAGGAGAGTGAGTGTTCCCCTAAGGAGAAACGACGACGTATCATGGAGAGTCTGAAAGGTCCTGCGCTAGCTGTTGTAAAGGCTGTACGGACTGCTGATCCAGAGGTTAGTCCTGCTCGGTGTTTAGAAGCCATTGAGAGTGCTTTTGGGTCTGCTGAGACAGGCGAAGACCTGTATTTTGCCTTTAGATTGCTACAGCAGCAGCCAAAGGAAAAGTTGTCTGACTTTCATTAGGCGCGAGGAGTGCTTGTCATTGACCAAGGTAGTGTCGTCGGGGATAAAAACAAAAAAGGGAGGTCTCATCCACAAGCCGTGCTGACCGTGCTCGAGTGGAGCAGCTGCTGAGAGGTGCTATTCACTCTGATATGATGCTTGTTCCGCTCAAACTCAGGGAGAGGAAGGAAAACCCTCCATCATTCTTGAACTGCTGAGTGAGATCAGAAGTGAAGAGGAGTATGAAGTCATCAAGGACGAAGCTGAATACCTCTGTCCAGAGCGTTCACACAAACTCTGCTACAGACAATAGACCAGGATGATGTTGAGCGTTTGAGAACCGAAATTCAAGAACTCAAGTCAATGTTCACTGCCATGAGTACTTTGCCTAACAAGGTTGTAGCAGATAGCAAAGGATCTGTGGTCAATGACAAAGATGCACACCCCAGAGACAGGTAGTGATAGTGAAGTAAGCTGTTTTGAGTGGAAAGCAAGTGAAAAACCTGATAAAAGCAAAGAACTCCATTTGACAGGCCATAAACGGGTGAAGAAAAGTCTGGTGAATCCCCTACTTCAGTTCTGTGCAATCTGTGAAGTGGAGTTGAAAGGAGTAGAGCATTCACCCATCAAGACAAACCCTATGGTAGTGAATAATAGAAACCTCCACTTATCCTTACTCCAGCATGAGTCCAAGAAAGACACCGTCATTCCAGTGGGACGTCACAAATAAAGGATGAATACCGACTCCTCGAGTGAGCGAAAAGAGGAGATATTGAACTGAGAGGCGAACGTTTCTGGAATGGGATTTGAGGGAGTGAGATAACAGATCGAAAAAGAAGAAGCGAAGGACAGAAAAAAAAGACTTCAGAAGTCCCCTGGAAGAGATTCCATTTGAGAGGATGCCCCAAGGCATAACTGAAAGCGCCTTATACGAAAAACACAAATCTTAGGAGAAAGCGGCTGGCGATATGAATCTCCTAGGTGATAGTTTATGGATGATCTCAAGTCTTTGGAAGTTATGAAGAGGAGACAAGAAGAACGGGGAATGCGAGTGTTGATGGGCTTGAAGAAGGAAGAAACAGAAAGAAGAAAAAGGACCAAGTTGTCAGGTTTGTCAACCCAGATCAGTATGTGGAGTCACCTAGAGAACGATGATTGGGGTGCTACTGAACAACAAAAAAGGAGGTGGGAGCAGGAAGAGAGAGAAGCCCAAAGACCTTCATTATGTTGTGTTTAAAAATTTAGTAAGTTAAAAACTAATTACCCTGCTTTACCGAAGAAAGATCCAATCAGGAGTCAGGGTGAAGAGGTCATTTGAGGGGGGAGAGGAAGAGAACCTGTGATGAGACGGGGGGAGAGAAGAGAACGGGAGGAGAAGATGGAGTGACATGAGTGAGAATCGCGCTGTGACTGTCACGTTAGAAAATTTGGTAAAACACCAAGTTAATGTTTGTGATAGTAGAGTACTTGTAGCCTGCACGAAGAGTGAGTTACAGACATTTGACTGTTTACAGCGTGAAAGTTGATGGGTTTTTGAGGAACTCGGTCATCGTTTTCCACGAGGAGAAAGAGTGAACTGCTTAGTCAGCACGATTTAGTTAAAAGGACTTTGCCAGCTAGTAGCCTGTTCGGTTGCCCCTTTTGTGCATCGTCTGAAAAATGCACTTATCTCCAGAACCATTCCCTGCTTAGCTGTCGGACGACGTCTTCAATCACCAGCATCGCAAGCATCGCGCTGCCGCGGCGGGAACGACGACACGCCTATCAACACTACAACAGCAGTGAGTTTTTTTTTTTTTTGCGCCATGGCGCGAAGTGGCCATTGTGTTTAAGGTCTCCCCGCTCCCAAGCCACGCTTCAGGCCTGCAACGTGTCCTCCTATGACTGTTGGGGTATTCATTTTATTTCATTAAGTGGCCATTTAGTCATTTTGCCGGCTTAGTTTTAATTTTGGGGTTATTTAATTGTGTTTCATTTGTATTGCACTTGATATTGAACTGTATATATGTACATACTATGTTTTTTTCAGTAAATAGTTCAAACGAATTTCTGTTGAAGATTTGAATTACATTGGGTTTATGACATTTATAATTTTGATACTTAAGGCAAGAAACTGAGTTTACAGTAGACTGGGTTAAAGTGAAAGTATTTATCACTATTGATTAAGATAAGTGACCTGTGAATTGATGTTTATTTCATTTACAGTATTGATAGGCATTTAAAACGGGTGGAATATTAATGTAACTATAAAAGTTAATGTTTATTTAACTCAGAACTTGAGATAGCTGTATACAATTAGTGTTTTACTTTAATTTTGCTATAAAGACACTGTATCACCCCTTTCTTAAGTCAAAAGCTGCTATTAGGGTAAACAGTAACAAGCAAGTAATAATTAGGGAATTACATTTAGCGCATTAATTAATTTAGAGAGAGATCTTTTGATAAATAGGAATTCGGGGAGCGCACTCCACACTAATAGCTATTCATGCTAGGGGGCGCTACACACACACACACACACACACACACACACACACATAGCCAACACAAATGCAGCATAAATATGCACACGCAAAAACCATACGTATCAAAACTGCAATACATTTGATGCAGGAAAGCAACTTTAAGTTTGTTTTTCAAACTACCATAACATATAGCTTTACAGTCAGTCCACCCTCTGTTTATGAAAAAGATACTTTAGAAGGGACTTTGTATGCATTGCTTAGAGATCATGGCAGCAGAAATGGATCTATTGTGCTTGTAAGCAGCCTTGATGAGAATTAGTTCAAAAACATTAAAAAAAAAATATATATTATTCCAAACTTTTGGCTGGACGTGTAAACATTATAAATGAAACATATTTTTGCTTAGTGGGAAAAGAATCTATTTATTTACATATTTTTATTTCATTCAGTTAATTATCTCCTAATATCCATTGGAGTTATTTTTAGTAACATTATTAGAATATTTGTTTAGTAACTTTATTAGAATATTTCTTTAGTACATTATTAGAATATTTTGGTTTCTGTACATATAAACACATGCAGGTGCATCATGGTTGTGACCTTAGTAAATTTTTTAATATTTAAAAAGTAGAATTTGAAGCACATATGCGATAAAAAAAAGAGAAAAATCAGCATTAGAACACCTCTACTTGAGTGACTGATTGTATAATTCAGTTCAGACAGTTGGCTAGATTAAGAGTTTTTAGTGAGGGTCATGGGTGCAGCCCCACACAACTGCATCATCGGCAGCTTAACTAATCACAAAGATGCATGTAAACAGCAAGTGAATTATTGCTGACAGCCTACTATAGACAAAACATTAGTTTTACATATATCAGACATTCAGTATCAACAAACAGTATGATTGATGAAGGCTAGGCTATTTAATAGATTTTATGAAGGACTTAATTAAGAATGCAATTGCTAAATAAATGGTTAAATGAATCTATTAATTGTAGAAATACATAAATGTATTGAATGTCTGTGTATATGTGCCATTTATTCAGTACTATCTGTATGTTGCCTTGTCGCAAATTTCCCTGCATTCAAAGTGCAATCAGATTGCACAAAGAGCCCCAATTACACAGGCTTGTTTGTGCCATTACCTGATTTGCAAAATTCCTTCAGTGAACATTAAAACAACACAGCCAAATGTGCAAACAGCACATTGCCTTCTTATTGAATTCCCCCAACAAACTCCCAATCACAAACCTAATCTGTATCACCTGCATGTGTTTAACAGACATACCCCATCAAAAAGCACCCAGCATCGGATATATAAACACTGAGAGTGCAGAACTGTACACCTGTGCACATATGTTAAGATCAGATCGGAGCAGAGTGCAGTCAACCCTTGCTTTCAGTGCTAGATGTATACAGCATGTGGATTAAATAGAAGCAAATGGAAAACCTGTAACTCTGTTATGGATCATAGAACAAAGCTGATGAGAATGCAGATGAAAAATTAAATGAATTCTCACTCTTACCAAAAAGGGAGTAAAATATGCCCACTGTGATGTCAGCAGCCATTGGGATGTTAGACTGGAAGGTGCTGTTGTCCAGTCCTTGCATCTGTAACACACACACACACAGATAGAGAGAGAGAGAGAGCTGGATTGATTGTGACACCAAGAAAATCTAAAATAAATAAAATAATAATAATAATATTTAATATTTATAGAATAATAATAATAATAAATACTTAAATTTGTTTTGTAGATTTTTTAAATGTGTTATGCTTTGTAAATTATCGCAACTAGCTAGCTAGCAAACTGTAGGTGGTATATTACTAGGATTTTCTTAAGTAATACACTGTAGTTAAGTACACTGTAAGTGCACATACTGTAAAATAAAGTGTAATAGATATGTCTGTTTCAGAAGACATATTATGGGTTTATAATGAATTGCCTCAATATTCTTTGAGTACATTTTGATGTATCTGGGAATGAGTCATGAAACGGTGCCATTTGTGTCAGCATAACTTACTACTGATATAATTCACAGGATATTGAATTTAACTGTTTAATGGATTTGACTGGGTGCAAAAGTATAAAAAATAAAAAATGTGTAGATAAAGCATCTGCCAAATGCATAATCATAAACACAACAGACCTTAGTCAAGGTATGGATGAAAACGAGGTTGTGCAGGATAGACTGCAGTCTTTACTGTGGTACGTACTGTAAAAAGTAACAGATCACATAATTTTCAAAACATGTAAAATGTTATGTATTTTTTGTATTTGTATTTTCTGAAAGTTTCTTTGGAAAGATGTTTTGTCAGCTGAAAAATGTGCATATTGTTAAACTATAGAGTACAAATCATAAAAGTACAAAAATAAAAAAAATAAAAATGGTAATTGCGACATTATATATCATGTTGCAATTACCTGCACAATTGTGAGAAGCATTTTTTTTTTTTTTTTTTTAGCCTATGGCGGAAACAAGCTTCTATACGCTATAAAGGTTTATTAAAGTTGTTATTCACAGAGATGTTATTAATCCTGACATCTACCCATGTCATGTTCATTTGACCTGGCTTTTAAAACCAGTCTGGGAACAGAGCTACAGACAGAGGGAGATGCAGTAAATGTCTATGTGAAAATCTGCTGACAGTGCTACAGTATCCCTCAATCGCATGGCCTTATCTTGTACAGTTATTTCAAAAATCCATTTTCAGTAAATCTGGAGCACATAATAAATCTTTTCTCAGAATTTGTATTAGAAACGTGCAAGTATTTCCTTTAATCTCTTTAAACAGCCTTCCAGCTTTGCTGAGAGTAACAGCTGTGCATAATTCTTAAAAACTGTGTATATAGCCTTTAACTTTCATTAGGCTGATTGCCAGCCTCTTTGAATTACATCTGTATAAATATTAAAATCTGTCTCCCTCTTTTTTTCTCCCTACCTACTTCCCTCAAACACACACATGCAGCATACTGATCAGCAGTGGAGCTAAAGGCTGAGTCTGCACACTCAAACGTCTCCAGAGATTGATAATCCCAGAGCTACACTACATTCTTCTATGCAAATCCATTCTATGAGTAAAAGATCTTTAATGTTTTATATATAAGCAAACAGACAGCTCTCCCTTAAGACAAGTCATCAAAGAACTCCATCAAACCTGCAGGAAAGGGGAAAAAGGCACTGTTTTACTGACGACCTAATATTTCCCAGCCACTGTCTTCCTCATTTGCACTGAGATACAAATACAATCTGAATCTCAAACCATGAACCTGCATCGCATATCATATTCACCTGCCGCTCCATCAATGCTGTAAAAACCTCGGCTTAGAAATGAAGATCAGTCAGCCAAACAGTCTTCCATTGATTACACACACAAGGACACATGAATATACATATGAATGCAGTGCCATTCACAAAGGAAAGATCTGAAGTCTCAGTCTAGCTATCTGTGATTTAATAAACGAGGGACCACAGTGCTGTCTTGTTCTGGGGGGAGTCTCCAGATATGCATTCATAACTCAGTCTATATGTATTCTAACCCACTCTCTACAGCAGGGGTGCCCAACCCTGCTCAGTCTATATGTATTTTATGCATTTTTTAGCTTCAACCCTAATCAAACACACCTGCCTTTAATTTTTAAGTGAGCCTGAAGACCTTAATTAGTTGCTTCAGGTGTGTTTGATTAGGGTTGGAGCTGAACTTTGCAGGACAGTCGATCGCCAGGAGCAGGGTTGGGCACCCCTGCTCTACAGGACATGCATTTATATCAGTCAGCTGCACTGAATCAAAATCCTTCTGTGTTTGAGGTCGGTTTTAACAAGAAAGTGTGTTTGTCACTTATGTGTGTACTGTTGTCACGTGCAGTATTCGGTCTGCTAATAAAATGAGAAAACTTCTCCTCACGTCTCTCTGAATTTACCATAAGATCATAAACAACAGTTCTGAGGATATTCTTGGAATTTATGAATGAGGAAAAACAAGCGGTAAGTCTTGTGGAAGTCATATGATATCAGTATGACTTACCATGATAGACTTTAGATAGACATAATATTTAGATATCAGCCAGTGTTTCCCCCAGGATGAGGCTATGAGACTATGGCATGTGGACCTCGGACCCTCTCAGGGTTCAGTATGTAATTTTTTTTAAATGCATCAATTTGGGGACAAAATTAAGAAACCTCTTCCACTGATCAAACTGAACAGAGTCAAATAAAAAGGGTATTTTTATTCACTATTACCTGGGAATTAAAATGGACTCAAACCCCTTTATAGATGTGATTGTGTCTTAGTCCACAACATTCACATTGGTCTTTTTAGGAAGCCAACATATCTGAATTTAATAATAATTATCAATATGTGAATTGTTAAAAATCCAGAGATGGTTGGGAGGTAGTCATTTGAGCAAAATGTCATAATTCAACATTTTTTTAATGTAGAAAGAAATGTAGAAGTAACCAAAGATGGAGTATAACTGATATCAAATATACAGTAAAGCTTTGAATTATGTATATCACTAGATCCAAAAAGGTGTTTCTAAAAGATTGACCAGAAACCGCATAGACCAGATGTCATAAACATTCCTGATTAAAATCACACGAACTGACTGAATTTCAAAAATTAAAAAAAAAAAAAAAAAACTGTACAGACAGTTTTAAAACGATATTATTTTCTTTCCTGACTGTTTTTTATGCCCAAGTTTATGGCATTTTCATTAATGCATCAGCGTAATATACTTCTTAAGTAATAGGGTGAACTGTTGAAGCACCAATGTATGTCAGTTTAATCCATTAATGGCAGCAGGGGCTGCAGTCAGGGACAGGTGAAGGAGGAAAGGAAGCATTACATGCATCCTTGCCAGACCTCTCCATCTATGGGTGCTGAAATGGGCATTAAATGAAGATTAAGGTATTTCTTTAATTACCGGAATATTTTAAACCTTAATAAAAGTGATGTAATAACAAAAATGACCATATATGGTTTGTTGTCTCTGTTTCAGTAAGTGATTAAATCTGTGACTGTTCGCCCATTGCAGCACAGGTGTTGTAACAGAGTGGGTTGTACCATAAGAAATGAGCTACAGCTGGGGAGAAATTATGACAACTGATTTCATCTGAACCAGCAGGTTAGATTAGAATTAAGCTTTTCATCCACGTTAAACAAAATTTTTAAATATCCTGATAAAATTCATGGGGGGCTGTAACACTTTAACTATGTACTTATACTGGACCCACAAAGACACAATACACACACACACACACACACACACACACACACACACACACACACACACACACACACACACACACACACACACACACACACTTACTAAATGGGGACCTTCCATACTTCTATTGTTTTTTTTTTTTATAAATAGGCTATACTTCAACCAAACCATAACTGAATTCTTCATGCATAAAAAAAAAAAAAATAACAAATGAGGATGCCTTCAGAGAGAGGTTTTGTCATATTAAACTCACTTCTGGGCACAAATTTGGCCACAAAATATGATTCGACTCACACAGACATTTAGATGACATAGACTTCTATTGTTTTCATACCAGCTAGTTATACACCCTAACAGAAAAGTTTCTGCATTTTTACAACATTACTTTTACAGTTTTTACAAATAACAACATCCCCAAAAGAAGGTTTTTGTGAGATTTATGTAAGATTAATTCATTTCTGGTTAAAAATTTGTCCCAAATATAGATTAGTTACTATTGTTGTTAGAGTTGATGGATAAATTTCCTATTTGTTTACTATTTTGAAATTAAAATGAAATGAGCTGAGGAAACTCTTAATTACTCTGAAATAAGTATATCTGATTACCACAATAAAGTCGTGTAAATTGTCTGTGTTTTAATTGGTGTTGCAAACCACCCAAGTAGTGGAGTAGAATGTACCAACACTCTTTGTCTGATATTATAATTTAGACAGTTTAGGAATAAGTTGCAGATTTATAAACTGCATTCGTTTGTAGCAGACAAACATGAAAATTAAATTTTAAAGACTGAAACATGCAGTCCAAAATAGCACTGACATACATATGTTTAAAAACGTGTTATAACACTCCTCGACTTTGTGCGAAGAGAAGCGCAACACTCAGCCAATAAGCGCACAAGCCTCAGCTTCTTTCATTCACTAATAAAACCAAAACCAAAGCCAGGGGAAATAAACTGGCTGGATTAGAACAAATCAACAAGTGAATGCCTATGCATGAAGAATGCCATCGCAAGACGCCAAAACTGAAGAGAAAAGCCCAATAATCGCAAGACACTCTGGTTTCAGGCGCGCGTCTCATCGGCACCAAACTCTGGTGTCCACACCTCCCCATTTGTGCGCTATTTATCCACATGCATCTGCTCGCTAGGACACATTCGATGTCATCGCTCAGAACATCATGATGCAAAGTGGGTTCAAACAACCCTGGTTAATCTCTTCCACACAACATATCCAAAATCACCCTCCTACCGTGACAGCCGTCAGCCTCGCCTCTCCTCGGGAAGCCGAAGGGGTTCCTCCGCTTTATCCGTGATCATTCGTCAGTTCGCAATTCGGACCCACATCGCGGGGGCACGCACAGTTAAGTGGCTTCGCGTGGGACACTAAAAACCAGATATCAGACCTTCCGGTGCTGATCAGAGTTTTTGCGCAAGACTGTGCTCAAATGCACGTGCATGTGATACCGAGTGGTTGACAGCGAGGTGTAATTGTGAATGCTCCCCACCTCCCTCTTCCATAAAAGAGCAGTTGTACTGAACGCCTGACGCGCACAACGGTGAGTTTGGAAACATATCTATCTCTGCAAACAGCGCGCGTTACTGCAGCCTCTCGTGCCTTTTCACACATTATATTAGATCTGGATTCTCGTACTGGGACAGTTCAGGTGCGAAACGATTAGTGCTTTAAGACTCATTAGAATTAGCCAATATAATAAGAATGAGTATTTATTAAAAGAAGCAGAGCAAAGAAAGGGAAATAAGAAGGCTTGGAAAGAAACGAACGCAAAAGAAAGGCAGGAAGGGACAGAGGAGGAAAAAAAGGAACGAAAAAGAAGGGAAGATGTAGGGGAAGGGAACGAAAAAAAAGCGAATGAATGAATAAATTAATTATTATTAATGAATACAAATCAGAGATCTTAACCTATCTAATCCCACACAGCATTAGTTAACAAAATGTAGACTACTTTCGAGTTTAAAAGGTCTGAAACTCTAAATTATAAGACAGGCTGACTTTCAATTGTTGGTGATGAGATAAAAAAAGTAAGCCACTGTAACCTTACTGCGTTTCCAAACAGAGCTCGCGCACATCGAACTGCACGTAAGCGCTCATTCAGTCTGAAGCGCGTGAAATGATCGTGCGTTCCAGCGGCGGGAAGCTCGGAGGTGCACCGGGGCTACAGTTATCAACCATCCAGTCCTTCCCTTCCCTCCAGCGTCATTTTACCATTGACGATTTACCTGAACATTTTCCAAAAGAGAGAAGAAAAAAATCAATTTGCTGCATTTGGAGCAAAATAAGGGACAGAAAAACACGTATGTGGATATATTTGGTAACATAAAAACAGGAGAGAAAATCACTATGTTTTGTGTGCATTTTTGCTGAGAACTACAAATCTAGAGAAAACATGCTATAGTTAGGCTAACGTTACCTGTATTTGCTACAGTGAGATATATAGGATACACTTAAGTCAACGATGCTAGTTAAGCAATCGTTCAAAAATGTTTAAGTAGCTTAACTTTTCACAGCTGTCTGTATCTAATTACCCAGATTGACCTCAATGTTGTCATAAGCAGGTACAAATGAACGGTAAATTATGGTGAATTGTATATAAAATAAAATTAAGCCAACAAAATTAATACAAATACCAGCTGTCATATTCAGATTTCTACAAACAGTTAAGTTAATGTGGTATAATGTCTGCATGTTAATGATGCATACATACACAGAATATCACCAAATTGTGATTATTATGTATGAAAATACAGGAAAGAGGGAAAGCTACAGGAACTACTATAGTTCAAAGTTTTTCAAAGTGGGTCATTTTAATGGAAAAAAATAACAATAATAATAAAACAAATCACAATAATAATAATAATAATAATAATAATAATTAACTAAATCTCAAACCTCAGTTGATAATTTCAGATGATTATTACAATAGCATGATAAAAACCTTCTGAGATTTTGGGGGGAAAAAATATTAATTTCTGATAGAACAAATTATGAAGTATAAAAAAAAAATTGTGTCTATATTACTGTGACATTCATCACATTCTTTTCACTGATGTTTCAGCTGCCAACATCAACAGAATGATGTTGAGCATGTCAAGTTTTCCAGCTAGCTTTAGTTTGTTTCAGGGACAAAACGCATAACATTTTATACAAACCCAGTGGTTAACTCCAGCAATCCAACCTTACATAAAGCACACTGCCACTGACCCAACCAGCTGTGTTGAATGAATGACTTCCAAGACAAGAAAACAAATTTCTGGCAAGATTTTGAAGTGCCTATTTGTGTTGCACTTGTTAAAAAATGTAAGAACCAAATAGCCAGGCACACAAAGAAAAATACCATTATTAAAAACAAATTAAAAGCCTCACATTCATCATTTGCCACAGCATGTTCAATCATGTTTCTGCATATTAGAGAAGTTGTATGTTGCAACTGGTAGATGGTACTTGCTAAATAAATATAGCAAATTCCATTTCTAAAATAAAACAAATGACTAAGAAGGCAACAGGCAGCCGGGTTCTTGGTTACTGGTTACATTTTATTCTATGTACAGAAATTTGTTATAAATATAATACATTTTTTATTTTTTTTCAGAAAAGCAGTCATGTAGATACATTTAAATAACAGTTTGATCATAGTAGTGGAGCTGACAGAATGAGAGCTGAGGTGGTGGGAGAGGATGATTGGTTTGTAGAAAATTAAACATCTCTGGAGAAAACAGCACAGCCCACCCACACAAAGATGCACAAACAAAAATACGCCCTCAGACTGACTTTTACCCCTTTTGGTGTCCTGACAGGTCCTTAAAAGTCTATGCTGTTTGACTGGGCAACATGGATTCAGCCATATCCTCACTGGGGCATGAACATTAAGATGGCTCCTTGTTGGACTTCACCAGTTCCGCTGGCTTCTCTCAAGGTGATATAAAGTTCCATTTAACGCCACATTTGCAGCCTGCCTGAACAAGGCAGAAATATGTTGTCCTTTGAACAGCAGCAATGATTTCAACCGCAGCTCATCAGGTTACAGTGTTATGTTTCATCTTCTGGTTTTAAGATGGTGTTTTTTTGTTACTGTGGCAACAGAGCACAGTGGACAACCGTGAGATAGCCGGCAGGGCAGTATGAGGCAGAGATGCATAGCCGTTTACATTACCACATGTTTGGGATCTAGAAAAAATTTAGTTCTAAAAACAAAAAGATTTCATAAAACAAAAGCAAAATTCTTCAAAAGATACTTGGTTGACATGAGAGATAAATTAACATGGGAAAACAAAACACAGATCCAGTCACGCCTTAGTTGCATTTAAGACAAAAACATCTAAAGTCTGTTTTGTGTTTAGCGCGCACCATTGCAGACCATACAAGCACATCAGATGCAGTGTTAATTTGAAACATGTGTTCAAGTCTTTTTAATTACTTATCTCTCTCAATTAGATTTTGTTTTAGCAAGAAGTAGAAAAATCTTGGATTCCAGTCCATTTAAGTTATTTAGGTGGGCCAGGAACTTTGAAGAAAGGTTGGATCGACGTTGCGGAGTTACTCAAATGCTGTTGACGATAATGAGGGCAGGCATGGCGCTCTGCTGGCTTGTCTCACACATAGCGCTGGTCTGTGCCAACTTGGCGAAGACACGGGGTGTGCCCAAATTATAAACTCCAGCCTGGAAGAAACAAGCTTTCAAGAAAAGCCTGTACACCTCTTGAGCCTGGAGCTGCAACTTATATTGGGTCTGGCCCAGCCAGCTAAAAGACCCATGCACTTCCAGTGACTCCGGGCTGCAAAGAAAGACAACAAGAGTATGAGATTGCTTTGAAGTTCAAATTTTTGACATTAGGTATCAGGAAAAACTGAGATGTACCTGGTCGTTTTATGTCGCAGGTCAACAATGACGTCTACCTGAGCCAAGGAACAGTTGGACAACGTCAGGGTGACTGGAACCATACATAAACTAAAGAAGGAAAAAAACGTCAAGAACATCAAATCTTTGGAGATGGGGTTCAGACTAGAGGTCTTCACAGGTCCACTTGGATTGTGTTTGGGTCTCGGACACGTGTCGGGTTCAGTATTAGCGGGATCGGGTCTCAGATAATTTAAAATAAATCTGCTTTTTCCAAATGGACCTGATAAGACCCGAATTCTTTTAAACTATCTGTGTACTTACTTGCATGTTGTGTTAAGTGAGGAACGCACATAGAAAAGGAGCATACGTTTGTAACCACGCACACAGAAATCATCTTATGTATATTAGATCCATCAGGAAAACCCACTCGCTTCATTATGCTGTGTGTTTATGCAGGGCTTTTCTTTTTTGTGAGTAGAAGCCTTTCCCCCGAGATTAGGTTGCAGACAACACTAGAAAATCATTAGGCTATAAATAAAATTTTTATCAAACTATCATGATTATTTTTCAAATCCACTGGTCACTATTAAAGCTGAAATCAGAAATAACTTGTAGCCTATCCATAAGGCAGGCAATAATATTTATTAAATAAATGTTAAATAAACATTGTTAAAATACGCAATATAAAACATCAGTACTTGCGTCTCTTCATGACCTTGTATTGAATGGATGGACTAACCCCTGACTCTGGAACATTTATCTCATCATGCTACAAGATGTTTGGTTCAGTTTCCTGGTAAATTTAAGTTCTGTATGGCTGTGCTGTTGCACAGTAAGACGTGTTTGACCTGGATTAAGGTTTTTGATACCGTTCCCAAACTCTGATATCCTAAAATTTAAATCACAATAAATAAAATAATTTACAGTAATTTTCTGGTAAAAATTACAGACTTTGTTTGATGAATGTTAGACTTCGATAATCATTTAGTCTAATCATTTAGTCCCTCGTCCCTCCACAATCGACTGCAAGCTCGGGGTAATTTTCGATTGCAACCATCACTTCTTAACAACCGATCGATATAACCAATTTCCCCCTTTTCTTATTTTCCAATCATCTGTTACACTCTGATGTACGTCACAATATGGAAGAAAGGATCTGTCATTGCTTTGTCTTCATCACAACTTTAAGATGTATAAAGTATTTAAGTAAGTTATTATTAAAATGTAATTTTATATTAACTTTTTATTTTTTTATATCTAGTGTGTTGTCCTGACCGGATACAACACATCCAGCTACAAGCCAAGTGCAACAAATCAACAAAATGTCCTAAAGCTTGTGTTCAGTAAGGACAAAAACTAGACAGACAAGAGCTTTCAGCACTTGAAGTTTTTTAGGGTCGTTATGCTTGCATTCCTCAAACAGCCTGTTAACTAGACCTTTGTTTTGCAGTTTGCATATTACCACCTCATTTTCTTCTCATAATAAATGCTGGCTTCTTGCATCAGTGTTTAAAGTTGCAATGTAATTGAAATGGCAACAGATCTTTTCTACTGTATTGATGTAAATACTAATAAT
>NW_024879351.1:78464-175964 GCF_018340385.1 Cyprinus carpio | reverse complement strand
CAGGAGACTGAAATTAATTAGTTTCTCACATTCTTCAAAGTGCCTTTATAACCTCCCATGCCCTGCAAAAGCATCAAGGCTCTGACACACATAAAAGCGACTTACAGCAAGAGTGTCAACGGATGTCCATTACCTGAGCTACATTGAGAGATAAACACAGCCCTGAATTAAAATCATTTGACCTCTTTACACCACATGCTGGCCTGATCTCTGATTTATTTAATCAGAAAAGAATGCTTGAAAAAGCATGCTTTTAGTTGGCACTTGAGTGTTTTACTTCAATGCTCAAGTGCATTATCAATGCTTGAGTAAACGTCTACCACAACCAGTTGGTGATGAATTAATTCACTAAAATTCATTTCCATGGTATCGAGCGTGATTGACTGAATAAGACACTTGCAGTGTCAGATGACAAGACACATATTAAAATTACAGGCCAAAAATTAAACGGCCAGGTCATTTTTGACTAACATTTGCATTTTAAGGTCTGTTCAAACATCTGTTCAAAAGATTTTGTTAAAGAGAATTTTACTAACACACTGAAAGCTACAAGCAAAAGAAGCATAATTAAAAAAAAAAAAAAAGCTACCACTTATTTTGTGTTGAGCCAATTGACTGGTGAACCTGAGTGTATTAAGATGAAGTCATCTTGGTCTATCAATAACGGACACTTCAAAATACATCTACAAAATATTATTCTCAAGTATACACTTACCAAGTCTCACTGAAAAGATACAGTGCCCTCTTCCACTAGAGGAAGTGACTCTATATTCTTTATAGAGTGACTCTGCATTTATGTATTTTATAAAGCACCCACATGAAAAGGGCTGAACAGCAAGAGAGAGTCACTGGGAGATAATGAGTATTGTATGTGAAGTACCTCTTTCTGCGAGAGTGAACAGGACTCTTTGCCAATGGTTTGCAGTGCAACATGAAGCTGTCCCTCTAAAATCAGCTGTTTGTTGTCCTCCACAACATATGCCTGAAACGGCACATTATATGATGAATACAATGATATGTGTCCTCAAATCTTAAATATCAGTAATGTCAGCATGCATTAATTACAACTAAATTTCAATGAGGTGCTGATCTTATATCGACTGTAAAATTGATCAACAACAGTGCTGTTAAACACTGGTGCACTCATCCAAAATCAACCCTTGCAAAGTGCCAAATGCTTAAGTCAGTTAGTTTGGCAAACAAATACAAATTAATGGACAGTTGGCTAGTAATGCTTTTAGAAATCACCTTCAATTATAAGGTTTAAATCAGGGATCTCAAACAGATATTACCTGGGGGCCAGTTAAACAGTTAAAGTGTTTTACAACCAGAGGCTAAAATGAGCCAGGGTTGAGCATTCATGGTTTTTAAACTATTCAAGCACAATAAGCAGAAAAAGAGTACTCAGTTCAATACTCGTGCACTTTCTGAGACGCTTTACTGTATGCACACCCCCAAAAGGCGCACACATAAAGCAGCTTCTCAGACAGCGCGTGAGTACAGAATTGAGTTCTTTTTCGCAAAATAATTATCATCATGATTTATGAAACTGAAACACTAATTTTTATCAAATTTAGCAAATGTATTATTGTATCGTATTTGGTAAATGGTAAATTTCTGCCTCCAAACATTCAAATATGACTGACATCTCTCCCTCAAGACTACTTAATAAAATTACTTGACTCAAACCCCACCCATGATGAAACAATTCATCTGAGTACCTTCCAAAGGACGATGATGTCAAGCTCTACTTCGCTGCATTTTTTGACAATACTTGTCCAATCATCATCAGTCCCCGCTCTGAGTGGCGTGTGGCTCTTTCTCTGCATTTGACTAGCAACCGCCTGCCGACACACCTCCTCTCCTGGCTTCAGAATGCAGAGACCCCTCGGGCGAAGAAAAAAATCAGCACACGGCAGTGGTACAGCTGACAATCTAAGGAAGGGAAAAAAAATAGACAAAGAGAGAGAAACACAATAAGGATTGTTGAGAAAATGAATGTAGACGATTATCGGTGACGCTTAATTCTCAGTATCGATCTGAACTAGTAGGGAGAACAAAAGAGCACTCTTACTTGTTCGTTGCCGAGGTTGAGGTCGGCAAAGGTGTATTTTTCTGCTGCATCTAAGGTAGCTGAGGCATTGAGGAAAAAAATGTCAATATGTTCAAACTTCAGTATGGTAACCACAGTTTGCAGTGTTTTCATTTGCCATGAAAAGCTGTGATTGTGAAGGCAAAGTCACATCTAGGAATTTATTCGATTTGATAAGAAAATCGTCCAACTCAGCAGTTATTAAGTGCATTTTGGAAATCTGATTCACATCTTGGTCTTTCCAGACAGAATTTATTAAAGTTTTGCATGCATGAGGGTTTGTGTGGATGTGTGTGGATTGGACACCCCACCTTCCTCCGTTCTGCATCTGGTGGCTTTGAAGCACAGCTTCCCTCTCTAAATCTCGGGTTAGATCTATTAGAGTCTGCAATACACAACATGACCATGAAGGCAAAAAAACAAGAAAAGATCATGAGTGTTCTTCCTTTCTTCACAGAAGAAAATCAGTTTCTTTTTGCTTCTCCAACATCAGAGACTTAAATACACAAAAACAGTTCAGATGTCACGGCCAGTTAATTAACTCTTCAAAGCACAAATGTCAGAATTTAAAAGTGTCCTTGATCCAATATGTTACAAGCGCTTTTCTGTGTTTCTTTATTATTGCTTCAAAGTTTTAGTTTTAATAGCCACCCCAGCGGTTATGAACGCTTATCGTCATGTGAACTCGGGTCAATAATTACACTTATTTTAATACGAATCCATGTTGATCGTTTGTGTGTGCGTAACCCAGTCCAAAAAGTAATTCACAGAAATTGTTTGTCTCTGCTGTCAAATCTCATTTGTGCTTACGTGAATATTCAAAAATTTCAAGATATGTCATGCCAAGTTTAAGTCACTGACTTTGCTGGGTTTCTGGTAGGTGAAAATTAAGATTGATTTTACAAGTTCCCACATTTAACAAGTCAGACACCGTATTTTAGCTTTTGAAGGGGTCCAGTGTTGCGCTCGGTTAAAGATGCATTGAAGCCATTAAGTTCGTGGGTCCACATATTTTCACATTTATGAAATGTATTCGCCTCATCCAAGCGGACGGTACAGGAGTGAACACGTGCATGGGATTACAATTTTTCAATTTTAGTTATCACGTCCTAAAATGTCGTATGCCTGCATGTTTGCAACACACTCAGCACATTTGCAAAGTGGCCTGTAATGTCATGGGCTGAGCATTTCAGAGCGAGCTGCATCACTTTCTGCAGGGTGTGTATGAGAGCGCGTCTCTCTCTTAAGGTACCAGCAGTACAGATGACTCAACACAAATGCAATGTGGACCCACTTTCAATAGGCCATTTAAAGGCTGCAGGTCATGGAGTGTATTTTCATCAGTGTCTGTACCTGCTCCCAGCTTCTTTTAATACTCTGCTTGCCCTGCTGGGCAATGCAATCAAGTTCCTCTGCATCAATATTCACAGTGCTGGAGGTGCATATGGATTCATGTAGGCAGATCGCTCTTTTCAAAGCACCTTAAAAATGATCCGTCTGAGTGTTTCAAAAGGAACTACAGATGGACCCCCAAACATGAAAATTCCCTGCGAAAGAACCCCTTCCTAAAATATAAAGGGGGTTTCTATAGAAAGCAATTTATACTGTATGAAAAAAAAAATACTATGCATTATATGAACTATAATTAAATGATTGCTATAGATTGTCATTTTCTACAAAAATTAAATAGAAAAATTAGGGCTGTAATAGGTAAACATGTTTATCTACAATATAAAGAAATATGTGTGTAACACTTCAC
This sequence comes from Cyprinus carpio, assembly GCF_018340385.1. Taxonomy (NCBI): domain Eukaryota; kingdom Metazoa; phylum Chordata; class Actinopteri; order Cypriniformes; family Cyprinidae; genus Cyprinus; species Cyprinus carpio. Next base: position 172,113 of record NW_024879351.1, on the reverse strand, counting down.
TTAAAACATTTATATATAATGCATTATAAAAGTAGTTTTAATGCATTAATTATGCCTTTGTGTTGATAAAAAAAAAAGAATGCTTTAAGCTATAATAAAACAGATTTTTTTTTTTGTTTAAAAGGAGAGGCTTTGATCTTTATTTTGGTGTATTGCATATTTAAATATTCATACAGCAGAATATACTGTAGGCCATCAAATTTTTAGTGAAAATCATCAAAATAGCTGGCAGTGGCTGGCAATACATGTGGCGCAATGCTCTTAACCCCAGGTGGCTGCAGGAGGAGTGAAAGTGTCTGCTAAGCGACTAAGTGCATGTAACCAGAGCATACTGGAGGATTCATACCTTTATCTCCCACAGGGTTGATGCACTTATGCAGCCTCCACTGCCGACTGCTGCTGGACACCTGAACTATGTGGAACTCACGAACACCTGCTTCACTCTGACAGAGAGAGAGAGGAATCAAATCAACACACACCATTCACAAGAGATAAGATTAAACGGATCTCCACAGAGAAATCACAACTCAGATCACAGATGGTGGCTGTTTGTGAACACTAATGATCTGGACTGTCAATTCAGCATGATACACTAATATAATACAACTAGTATAATAATCCTCTGAAACGTCAATCCTTTGATTACAAGTTGAGATAAAGCACATCATTTAATATTCTCATCTGTGCATCCCTAATGCCACAGGTTCACACTTTCATGAACTTTAAGAACAGTATTCAAATGAAAAAAGAGCTCACTGTGTTAATGTTCTCTACATCCACAAAGACCAACATGCTGGCGTTTTTCTCCTCTGCCTCTTGCTGTTCTTCTGTGTCTCTCTCTCTGCTGTGCAGCGTGTTGCTGCGGCTGGCCGTGGCTCTGACGCTGAGAGAGCGGCTTTCGCAGATGAAAGCTGTGTGTCGAAGGACCCTGTGACTAAAGTTTCAGAGAAAACGAGAACAGAAACTGGAAGATGAGTCACTGGAATTCGTTGTGGTAGTTTTCAAACTTCTAAATGAGTGTTAAAGGCCAATTAGTCCTCTTTAAACGGCAGACAGGAAATTTCCAAATGAAAATGCATACGCTTATGTTTGATTATCAGCCACTTAATAGCGCAAATGTAGAATAAGTTATATTTTGGAGATTTTGCCTTTATTAGTACAGCTGAGACGACAGGGGAACCAATATTTCTAACGAATATTTTCAAATTTCTACTTAATATGTTAAATGATGCCATTTTTGGGTACACCATTTTGCTTTTAACAGGAAACAATGGCATTCACAGGTAAAGTAGCTTACATTGTTTGTATAAATAATTAGATAACTAATGTACTTTTTGCATTACAAAAACTGCTCCGGATACATATATTTGTAACTATTATATAAATGTAATTGCATAATATTTTTTTATAAAAAATCATTTATATTATTATTACTATTATTACCATATTATTATTCATAAAAGTATTATCAATTATTATATAAACACTATATATAATAGTAATTGTTAGTAATATTATTATTATTATTATTATTATTATTATTATTATTATTATTATTATTATTATAATATTGTTACTAATAACCACAACAGCGTTTGTATTGACAATTACATTAATTATTAACTATTATTACCATATTATTTATAATAGTATATTACTATATTATACATAAAACTATATATAAAAGTAAAATTGTTACTAATATTAATATATAATAATAGCATTATTATTATAGTTACTGTTAATAATAAATAATTACTTTAATAATAAAATGTAACAATTAATTATTATTTAATAAGAATTTGTATTATATGACATAAAAAATAAATAAATATATAAATATATCTAAAAAAAATATATTTCTTATATATATATCTATATATATATATATATATATATATATATATATCTATATATATATATATATATATATATATATATATATAAATATTTCTTGGCAATACAAAAAAAAGCTTAAATGGCCACGTACCTAAGTTTGGCAGTCTTCTCTGTACTCTCATAGTAAAAGAGGAAGTTGATTTCATGGACACCCTCTCGGTCAGGCCCCCTGAGCCAAAGTGGGATCTGTAACGCCTCCCCAGGTCCCAACACACCTCGTGATAAGGGAATCTCCGCCACCACCGGCTGGTCACCACTAGTGACCCCGAATACTGCTGGTGACACGAGCGACATGGTCGCCACTGATGGGGGCATGGCCACAGTCTTGTATGCAGAACAGTGCTCTGCTGCTGTGGGGGTCACTGGGGTGAGGTCAGAGGTGGCACTCCCGAAAGTGAAGAACTCTGGGTGTGTGGATGCCACCCGAAGCCCAGTGAGAGGGTACTGCACTCACATTCACAACAAACTCCACCCACGCTTTTCGGATCTCACCACACAACAAACCAGTGGGGAAGTTAATGAAAAACACCTAGTTGGAAAAGGAAAGAGAAACAGATGGTTTATCTAACAGAGGTTTGACTATTGGCATAAAGCCGTGGTGACACATGTAGCTTACTTCTCGCAAAGAGTAACTGCATCTCCCTGCCAGGAGCAGGAAGAAAAAAAAACATTTAGGGCTAAAATAAGATAAAATAAAATAAACGGCTTACGATATGAATTTTTTTAATGATGTGTTACTAATTTCAGTGTTACTGAAGGCAAAATGCTGCAGAATATTTAAATGCAAAATAAATAAAATGACAATTATCTTTTGTAAGATAAAATTACTTTTTAACTTCACAACGGATTTCTATTGCTTTTTCATGGTGATATAATAACAAATGTTTTAGAGTTTTAAAATTAAAAATGGATCTTAAAATAAATCTGGACCGACTTAATTTTTTAGAAGAAAAAAAAAATGTCTCTCATGACTGGAATATCAGTCTAACTGAATCTTTCACAAGATGCATGAGATGATGCATATAAAACCATTCTGATTTTGAATTATTCAAGCCAAGAAAATCCAATGATTGAAAGGAATTGTGTCTGGGCCCTGAAAGGGTTAAACAGAGAGCAAAGCCACAGTTAATCACAGTAAAAACCATAATTAATATTTTTTTGTTACATGTAGAGAAAGGTCAATATGAAATCGATATCACAACATACGAGTGCAAAGCGCAAACTTATTTTTCATAAGAGCAAAGATCTGTCAAAGTCTTTCAGTCAATCAGATTACTGATTATTTCTCAGACATAACTAAAGCACAAAGCTTGAGGACTTTGTACACCATCTTTTTCAAAATAGATTTGATGCTTTGAAATAAAAACTTAAGTCCACCAACTAGTACTTCCTCAGAAGACCTCACGGGGGCACCCCGAATCCCCAGAAGCATTGGAACATATGATTTTTGCCAGCTGAAAGTCTCTCTATTTTTTTTTTTTGGTGATCTTTGTGTAAATAGATGTAATGCTAAATTTATCCAAATGTGTTGTGATGAAGAAAATCTCATTTACATCTTGTATGGCCTGAGGGTGATACATTTTCAGTAAATCCTCAATTTTTGGATAAACTGTTCCTACAAGTGATACAGATATTTTAAACAGATTAAAAAATAAATAAACTGATATTGCTCTTACTTGATTTTTGCAGACATTTAAAACAGATGCTAATAAATTATTTAAATCACTGCAATATTCACAACAAAGCATCATTTTATATATCCCCACCAAATTCACATCTGAAAACACAGGGAATATTCAATTAATCACTCAGGCCTTGCAGTGCAATGTGATATGCAATGTGTCTCGATTTAACTGTAACAAGTGCTTTTATACTAGATCTGCTCTAGTTCTCAGGACCATTTTCGCTCCTGTAGTGAATTAAAGCTTAAAATCACAGTTCGCCCCCGTCAAACACACCTCCAGTAAGGGCATAGGTGGAGTGATAATGGGGTCCAGGCGGTGGTCTGGTCCATATCTGACGGAAGTCTTTTCTTCTTTGGTCATGTTGAGTCTGGGTCCCTGGATCTCCAGATTCTGCTGTCCACGAACACACATCAGATCCTCGGCCAGCGAGCCTGCAACACAAACCAGCCACATCTACAGTTAGTGTTACATCAGATAAATGACTTTAACTGTTGCATTCAGTGTTTACAAAACATCAAGAATGAATGTTTTGTGATTACACCTTCACTGTCGCCCACTTCTCGAGTGCCCAGGTTGTACACCACACCAAGAACATGCAACTCTCCGGTCTTATGAGGAAGCAACCTCAAACGGGCCTGAGAAAGCGAGAGAGAGACAGAGCAGAATAAACACAAGAACAAAAAGCCCATTCAGGTAAAGCAATGGGGGGAAAAATAAATTAGAAGAAGAGAGATAAGAGAAAAAGGTGCACAAACCACTTTGGTCTCCTCTGGACTTATGGTGAACTCTGGAATGACTTGTGTATCAATGATGTCATTGAGGGCTGTGGTCTGGAATGGATTCAAATCAAACTGATGAGAAACTCAAAGCTGGGCACCTCAGGCACGAAGACCCGAGAGACAATTAACAGCCTTACTTCTTTCTCATTGCTGACGGTTTCTCTGGTTGTGCCGTCCTCAGGGCCTGAGAAGTCTTTCAGAGTAAACTTCCACAGCAGACACAGAGCCGACAAAGCCAAGGGAACCTTCAGGGGGTTACGGAAAACCACCTCCACAATGATGGGCTCTGTGATGCAAAACCAAGAAAGAAGCCGATGTATTAATAGCAAACGACATGACAGAAAATAATGGGAAACAGGAACAATACATGACTCAGATCTGAGGATGCACCGGTTGAGCTGGTACAGTAAAACTACAAAAGACTTCATAAACCCTGAAGTATCAATACAGTCACTGCGTCACATAAAAATATATATTTAAATACAAATATATATGCATGGGATTGTGTGGCTATTGTTATTTGTTTATTTCAATCTATTTATAAGATCATGGTCTGTAATTGTGAACAACTGATGAACAAAAACACCAATCTGATCATATGTAGTTTAGGCCTAAATTATGGCATTCAATTATACATTACCATATACATTACAGTGAAAACATTAATATTAGGGCTGCATGATTTGGAGAAATAAATCTAATTGCAATTTTAACCAGGAAAAAAAATGCAATTTCTGATTTAAAATGCAATTTATAAAAAAATTACTTATATATATATATATATATATAATTTATTTTACACACAAAAACTGAAAGGATACCTGTTAACATGCAGGCAGCCTATAACTATACATCATTAGAGAGGTACTTGATTCCACACAAAAAACTCTTGAATCATTTTGTTTAGAAATATTTATGTTTTATTTGATGTGCTATGCTGCTGAAATATTTGCTAATGAGGAATACAAAGAAGTAGGAAGATGGCAGCATCACTAAAGGGTGTTTGCAGGTTCTTCCTCTTCCTCTTTACTCTTCCCCTCTCGCCGTGGGGTGTTGACAGGTGAATACCCGGCCATTATGATAACTAATTCATTTCTATGATCAATACTAGTCTTGCACCACTAGATATAGCATTGAATGAGGCTGCAGGATAATTCAACCAGCTCGAATACAGGTAAGGCTGCTATGCTTCATTAGGTCTCGTAGATTTCATGAAATAAAGAGGAAAGCAAATGGTGAATAATTCAACTCAGTCCAATTAAAAATACACTAATAAACCAGAAATGCAGCCCCATAAGACATCAAACGCATTAACGAAGACCCTAAACGTCCACAGAATCCAAGAGTTTGTTTCAATGCAGCAGTCAAGGCAATATAAATGTCTTCAAATCAAAAACTGGAAGAAAGGTAGTTGATGTACGAGGGAAAACGTACCCTCCACTATGGCGAGGGGGTGTCTGAGGTTGTCTGTCTGACTGTTCAGGCAGCATTGGGAGGGCTGGAAGGTGATGGGCACCGTCCCTCTATTCGCTACTGAGACGACCTGCTCCTCCAACTCCCTCCACAGCTGGGAAAGATCCCGGTCAAACTCTTGCTCCAAAGAGACATGGGTTGCGGCTTGTTTCTCACCTGTGGAAAATCAAGAACATGCCAGTCAGTCTGATCAGTAATCACATACAGATGAGACAAAATAACATGGGCTCCCTTTTGGAGCCAGTCAGTCAGTGAATTGCAGTTTAAGTCACTTCCCTTCACACATTTCTTCTCTCCTTACAAATATGATTGACAAATCATGGCAGCGGAAAGGGAATATTATCAGGGTTCCCACTCTTTCATGAACACCAGAATGAAGGACTTTCAAGAACTTTTTAAAGCACCATTTATTTTATATAAAGCACCAATCAAATCCACACCCCAGCATTTGTAGCGTCATGAAAGACCTCTAACAGTACTTAACATTTCACTTACACTTAACATTTACATAAAAAAACTCAGAGTGATGAGGTTTTGAATTTGTAGGTTTCATAAATTTAATCCATTTTGAGCAGTTGTGTTCAAAGGAATTTTGAATTTCCCAAATATTGATAAAAATATATATATTCTTACATCAAACTGGTTTTGCTGTAATTCCTTTAAAAGATTTACATTTGAAAGAATTTCTCAATTTTTAAATGATTAAAAAGAGGTTAAACAGGGCTCTACGCTTACTTTTTCTTAATTTAAAAATAATTTGGGAGCACAGTCAAAAATTGCAGGAGCACCTTCTAATCAATAATCAAAAATTCTGATCAGATATTAGCCTTCCCATTTCGAGATGATATTTGGCTCCTTAAAGAGATTTACAGGGGATTTTGTTTTTACCTTTGTAATGTCATTTTTCTAACTTTATTAAAAGTATGTCATCTTGTCAAATTCAAAAAAATTTATTCATAAGCTTTTTTTAAAATTTCTCATTAAAACAACAAAATAAAAACAAGTAGAATAAGAATAAGTTATCAATCAAATTAAATCAGTATTAAAAAAAAAAATTGTACTACAGAAGAGGAACAGAAGGTGGTGACTTGTAGGTGTATTTTCAGACAGTTTAATGAGGCTCAGTGGTTGGACGAGTTTATCCTACTCAAATGTGTGCATACGTTTTTTTATGCACATTTTTAGAAATTATGCGCATCTTGGCGTTTCCATCCAGCGTTTTTTATGCAATATTCCAAAATGCGCATAATAATAGGTTGATGGAAACGCAGCTACAGTTGCACGCAGTAGTTTTCAGTTGCAAATGCACTGCTTCTCCATAGATTCATGCAGGGCTGCGCAATGTGCGCATCAGCTCGCATGCTTAGATTTCATCTCCACTCCAATCATTAGCGCGGTTTCGTTTTGCCTTTGACAGCACATATAAGAACATTTTTGAAATAGCACCATTCTACAAAACAATATTTATTTCAAGCACTTTCAAGGACCTATATTTGTTTTCCCAGTACTTCCAGGCCTTGAATCCATGTGTCTGATACTCAAGTACTTTCAAGAAGCGTGGGAATCAAGAATAAATAAACTTGAGAGTTGGCTTATGTCCAATCAGCCGGTGTCTCAGAGGATTTTTGGGATTCAGAGCCTAAGGCATGGAAGCATGCAATGGAAGAGACAACAGGTACATACATTCAGCATTCAACACACCACTAAAGCCTCCCTCCCTTTCAGTGTGAGATCCTGGCAAAGACTTTAATTAAAAAGGTTTTCACACCTCCTCAGGCCTGTTCTCTTCACTCCATCATCTACTCACCATTTTTTTAAACACACATCTGAGTTCCGTGATATTCCTGAAATTAGAGTCTTTTTGTTTGCTTCTCTTCAATTGGAGTGAAGCTCGTTGCAGATATTGAATGTGGTAGTCCATGTCCTTTCTCTCATTTTAAATGTAATTTATTCTGTCATGTAAGATTTCTCTTTTTTGAGTCTCATTTGAAGTTCTCACAGGAAATTACTTTTTTATCTGAGAACATAAATGGTACTGTGTTCATCTTCATTTCACTGTGGGCATGATGGGAGAAAGGTCTTCGCAACTGTGCGGATGTTAAAATGTCATTCGTACACTTTCTTGTGTACATGAATGTGTGAGGCAGACGGAGGCTGCTTACCTTCTGCGAGTCTGCGTTCATGGCCGAAGAACACGCGTGTCTGTGAGCTGTGCAGGCAGGGCAGAGGCAGCTGCGGGAGGGAGCCGTCACCAGCCAACTGACTCATGCTCTGAGGGCAAAAAGTCAAAGTGTCATTAATATCAACACCACTTGAAGAAATGGTTCTTCTTTTCACCTACAAGTTGTACTCAGGCATCCACTGAGTACCATCTCTTCTATAGGTATATATAGATAAAGCTCACGTGATCACGCAGTGCTTCTGCACATTAAATATATGCCCCTAAATGATTAAAACGATTAGTAAAAAAAAATAACTAGTGACTTTTCTAACTAAGTTTAAATCAAATAAACTATAAATATTAGATGAACCAATTCAAATCAGAAAAAAATTGGCAAAAGCTCAAAAAAAAATCATAATAATCTTATTATGTATTCAGGCCAGTGTTGATGAAACAGACTCAACCAAACGATGATGAAAGAGCAGTCTCATGCAAAGACACAGACGGTTAAACTCAGGGTTAAAGTCTGATTGTAGTGGGAAAAAAACTGGGTCATCATTATCCTTCAGAAATCATACTAATATGCTGATTTGATTCTCAGGAAACATTTCTTAATATTACCAATGTTGAAATCAGTTGTGCTGCTTAATATTCTGTGGAAATGTGATTTTATATTACCAATGTTGAAATCAGTTGTGAAAGTTCAGAAGAACAGCATTTACTTGAAAAAGAGAAAAAAAAAATTATAAAAACATAAATAAATAAAACAAATACTGACGCCAAACTTTTGAACAGTAGTGTATATTCCAAGATAAAATGTATTTAGTACAAATATCATGAATGAATCATTCAGAAATAGCAATGGTTGCACAACATGACTTTGATTTGCTAGACAAAAACTTTTCAAATATTTATAATATTTTAACAAAACCGCCATCATTTAATCAAGAGACTTTTCTTCATTACAATATCAGAACACTTTTACAATTCTAACGTTTTAACAATGAATTGTGAAGCGTTTATTATAAAAAGCAAATATGATTTTCAATTTTAAAGTCAATTTTGATTTAATCTTGACTAGGGGTGCACGATATATATATCGGCCGATGATTAATGCGCATCTTATCTTTAAAGCCGGTTATCTAATCAGCAATAAATTCCATCAGGTGCGTGATTTCACACAGAGCAGCTGTTACTACACAGAGCCATTGTTAACTGACAAGCTGCGCAAATCCACGTTCATTATCAGCATGATACTAATGATAACGACACAAAAGAACTATAACACTATCCAGTTGATTTCCAGCTGATGAAAGATAAAAACAATGGCCGGAGCTCAAGCATTTAAAGTGGCAGACGACATAACTGCAGCGCTCTCTTAATAAACAGAATGCAATAAGTCAGTCATAAGTAATGGAAGTGTGTGTGTGTTGCTGCTAACCTTGTACACATAGAGGTATTCCCTGAGGAAAGCAGCCTGCTGTATAGCTGACTGTTTGCTGTCGTTGATGAGAATGTGCCGGAAGGCGGCCACTGCGTTCTCTGGCTGCCGCAGCGTGAAGGACTGCCGACCGATGGTGAAGTTGATGTGATCTTCAGCCAGTGTCCAACCTTTACCTTTATACACCTGCAACGCCTGGCAGTAGCACCTCAACGCATGTCTCTTCTGTAACAGAGAGAGAGAGGGACATTGTGAACTGACTGACATGTTTAAAGAATGTGCCTGCCTCTGATCCGAGAGCACTTCATGTTTACTTCGACGCTCAATAGCTTCACAGCTGTTAAAGCAGCTTTTGTTTTATTCATGGCAATAAGCAGCAAACTTAGACGCATCAATCAATCTACAGCATTTCCAGCAGGATTTCAGTATTTGATGCTCACTGATTCACTGTGATGCTGACAAGATGTGTACATTTTAGGAAAGTGTGTTTCTTGCATCTCTGCCATCATACCTGTCCAGCTTTGCTGAAACGATGAACCAGCCAGTATCATATGGAAAGCAGGCAAACTTCCTGACCATGGGGGTGCGCATATTAAATGAAAGCAGTGAGCCGCCTGCCTCCAACAGGAGTGCACTCCGCAGATCAGAGTCCTGTCAGAGAGGGAAAAAAGGCAATGAAGTGAACTGGGTTTGTCTGAACTGTGTGACAAGATAACACTGGCCTAGCCAACAGCGAGTTCGAAGCAGGAACACCTGTTTGAAATGCCACGCTCGAAGTTTTGAGATTTAGATGTGATTCAGAAATGCTCTCAGCTGGGACTTGAGCTCACCTCACTGGTCATCTTGATCAGAAGTGTGGCAGCATCTGAGTATTTGGCCTGACTCTTCAAAATCTCAGCACATCTTAAAATACAACACCGCTCAGACCCATAGCATTGTTGTCTGTGACACAGACACCAAGAACAATGTCTTATACACATTATACGCATGCAGCACATTTCTGATAAAATCTGAATGATCTTTCCATAATGTACTTAAGCATTTAAGCAACATAAACTGATGTCTGACCTAAAAACAGAAGCAACAGCTAAAATTAATTTTATTTATCTAAAGTATTACTAAAAGCAATAAAAAAGAAAATAAATTAAAAGCCACAAAAAGTAATATATGGCCTAAAAATGAGCCAAGAATTATTTTTTATTCATTAGTTTAAAAAAAAAAAAGAAAAAAAAGTGAAAGCTAAACTAAAAACTGATTGATTGATTTAATATTAAAAAACATTAAAACACTGAAGAAATTTCTAAAAGCCACATAAAGTGATGTACAGTCTAAAAAAAGGTAGCAAATGAAATCTAAATTCATAATAAATAAACAAAAATAAAACACTAAACTAATTTCTAAAACCACATGAAGCAATGTCTGGCCTAAAAAAGTAAGACACAACTAAAATTAATTAATTTTATTTAGTTATTTAATAAAAATAAACTAAGCTAATTTAAAAACTAAATAAAACAGGAAGATTTTTTTTTATATTTAAAATTTTAATAAAACAGTAAAGTACTCAACTTACTTTTTAAATTCAGTATAAAATACTGAAGCAGTAAATCAAATGGTTAGTTACTCAATGAATTACAATTCTTAAAATAAAACAAAAATGATAACTTATTTAAAAAAAAAAAACATAATATTTACTTAATTTTGTTTTTAAATTTTTAATTAAAATACTAAAAACATAAAACTATGTTACCAAATAGTATATAAATGGGGGTGGGTAAGAAAACAATCAATGCAAAACCAAATGCAAGCGAATGCTTGTTCTTACTTGCAAACTTCTCTGTAGGTCTGAATAGCCGTGTCCATATAGTGTGCTGGGTACGGCCTGGGTGCCCCGCTCTGCAGAAAGGCAGCGACAGCAGCCATCTCCTTTAGAGACAGAGACAGTAGACAGTCAGTCTGAGACGAGTTCAGACAGTCCACAACTGATGGATGTGGAGCTCATTTCCAGCAGAAGCTGCGCTATGACTGTGGTGTGCGTCTCACCAGCGCTCCTGCAGCATACAGCATGGCCTGGTCAGAGAGGAAGTCCTTCTTGGCAGTGTGGTAGCAGTTGTAGGCCAGCTCATAGTGCTGAACGGAGGAAGCAGAGGTCTGGCCATCTTCCTGATCTGAAGCTCTGGAGCGCTCTGAGGGATATCTGATATCACAGAAGTCAAGAGTCAGATAAGATGTAGAAAAGAACGGTTTTATTTGTACTTCAAGTCACTTACAGCAGCCCTGCAGTGTTCTTTAGTTCAGGCACATGCTCTTCTCTGGGACCTTCCTCCACCAAACAACTTCTTAGTGGCGGAGAAAAGAGATCGGCTCAGACCTTTTCTTGAGACAAGCTAGAATGAGAGCGAAAGAAAGATGAAGAAAATTATAGAAAAGAGAAGCCCAAAAGCGGTGTTAGAAATATATATAAAATATGTTTGCATTACTGTCAAAAGTTAAGGAAATTAATATGAACAGACCCTCGACTCTTGAGTAATTTAAGCATATTAGGTAAGGATTCTTTTGAAAATATGAAAACTTTTATTATTATTTATCTGCATATTAATGATAGGAAAACAGCAAATAAATCTACAACAAAACAATGGTGGAATGAATTAATACTATACAGCCAATAAGAATTAATCATAAAGTTATGCATGTAAGGAGGAAAACATAAAAAATAATAAGATATTGGAGCCAATATTAAATAAAACATGACTGTCTGAGTGAGTCTAATGTATAAGAGGTTATGGAATAAATATCATGTACTGTACAATTTAAATAACACAGATCTTTCTTTTTATTTTTCATTTTTAATTTCTTTGCTCTTTATTTTGCTAGTTTATCTATATATACTATACTGATATATATATCTATATATATATATATATATATTATATATATATATATATTTTTTTTAACATTTAATTTTACTTATGCATTAATTTACTCTATCTATATACATTTTCTTTTTTCCAAAAGCAATACATAAAAAAATGTTTCTTGAGCAGCAAATCAGCATATTAGACTGATTTCTGAAGGATCATGAGACACTGAAGACTGGAATAATGATGGTGAAAATTCAACTTTGCATCGCAGGAATAAATTACATTTTAAAATATATTAAAATAGAAAACAGTTCTTTTAAATTATAATCATATTTCAAAATATTATTTTAAAATATTACAATTTTACACTATTTTTGATTAAATAAATGCAGCCTGGCTGAGAACAAGAAATCTCACATCCGCCAAACTTGTCATTTCCTCCAAATATAATACACAACTACCAGGAAAAGAGAAGAAAAGCGAGTCAATCAAAGCAGAGACTTGAGATGAATTAGGATGGGTTGGTGTGTGTTTATGTACCTGGTCGTTTAGCTGCCGTATGTTCTTCTCAATGTGTGGCAGTAATCCTCTGAAGGTAAACTCCTGGATAAACTGCCGGATGTGGTCGTGGTCATTCAGGGTCAGGCAGGTTCCTCGAGGGGTCGGGGTGGTGTGAGAGGAGGTCCGCTGGCCTGTTTTTTGAGGTCTCATCTCATCCACATTGTTTACAGACTGACTAGCATCGTTGCCAGGGTAACCAGCATCAGTGAGGTGTCCAGCTGCAGAGGAATGAGTCTCTGAGATGCAGTTCTGTAACACCGAGAAGGAAACATCTAATTAAACACTCAGCACAATCATTTCTCATCAATATGAGGCTTATACACCAAAATCCCTGATAATGGGGTTCAACTGAGCCAGACTAACCTCTAATGGATGGATCAAGACCATCTTCCTCTGCACTAATGTTGTTTTCAACCGCATTACTCACTGCAGATTCTTCATATAGCTCCTATAAAACACCACCAGGGATAAGGAACATCTCATTCGGCGATCAAGTTCAAAGAAATCTAACATAGACATACAACAGAGTAATTCCATAAGGCTAATACATGTTGGAGGAAACAAATAATTTCAGTAATTACCATTCTTTCATGTCATCAGATAAGTCTCTAACTTCAATAATGTAAAAACAATTAACACAGCAATCAAAACCTATTTTAGTTTTACAAAATAATTCATCACATTCACTGTAAAATAAATATGACCTGCAACGGTTACCTTAAACACATTAATACATTTATATTGATTCAGCGATATTAAATGTTTTTTTTGTTTTTTTTTTTTACTTGAGTAATACCAGCTGACTTAGACTTACTTTTACTCTAACAGTTTTTCAGTTTTGCGATAACTGTTAAAATATAGACTGAAAAAAAAATGCTATATATATTCAGTTTTATATATATATATTATATATATATATATATATATATATATATATATATATATATATATTATATATATATATATATATATATATATATATATTATAGCAGCTTTACATTATAACCTTTGTGAGTTGACAAAAAGATGATTATCATGAAAAAAAAGAAAAACAAAAACAAAACTATATTTACCTGCATTTCATTTGACCATTAAACAATGTCAGAGAGCCGTGAACATGGAAACAATTAAATCATTATATTATTGATTTATTAACATATTCACAACATTTAAATATTAAAACCTCAGGGGGGTACTTCAAGTAAATATTTGAGCTTAAATGGGTTCAGCTGACAAAAGTTTGAGAATGCCTGTATTATAGTAATATTTCATAATATTTGGTAAATTAATTTTAATTTTACTGACCACAGTGGAAGAACAATATAAACATCTATATTATTGTGTAATATGTGTAATATTATTTTTATATTATAATAAAATATTTTTTTCCACCACGGTCCATAAATTCAATTTATGAAATATAACAAAATATTGCATTACACTTGTACCCCAGATTTGCAAGGTTTACTATCAAAACCTTATTCTTGGCCAGAATAAGCTGCTATGTGGACCAGACCTTTAGATGGTAATCAGAAGTTTATGAGTTGTATGTTCAGATAGCCTGAAGTGAGGTTGTGCACTCACAGGGCTGTGTATGCTGGTCTTGTGTAAGTACTGAACTCCAGGGGGCCGGCATCTGTTCGTCCGCACCAGTGCTACCACTCCGGGAGTTTATCTTGAGCAGATAGCAGACCTGGGTACCATACCGCTGTTTCATATCCTCGTACACAGAGTCCGCCCTGAGAAACACAGAGATAGACATTAATAGCTCTATACCATCATAAATATATAAGACAGCCTAATCTTTCTCCCCACAGTCAGGTTATCTTCTGTTCATCAGACCTTGAGGCTGCAGGCAGCACACGATTACTGTGATTGGCAACTTATCTACATGCAGAATTCTCTGAGGAGGAAGTGGAAAGAAAAGCAAGCATTCCTGTCAGTCAGCTGATGTCAGAAATTAATATTCATAGAAAAACGCTTTACAAATGCAGTTCATGTTGCCTTTAAGATTCATTTTTATTCTACTCCTAATATGTTCTCTAATTAAATGTATGCAGTCACAAAGGGGAAGCAGAAACGTTTTCTCTCCTGACATCACTTTAGTTTTAATCCCAGCCTGAGGCAGGGTTGGATACATGTTCCCAGTGTTCATCAACCCTGTCCGTTTAATTGCAGAATCAGAACATCAAAAGCTTTGAAACTGCATATTGAATAAAGAGCATTTATGATTTCACTAGTGCTGGACATTTATCAGTAAAAATACAACCATCAGCTAGAATCTTAAAGATATTTTTTGTAGTAGTAACAATGGATCATGAGTGAACACATACTCTTGCACCCATAGATCTATGCAATGCACACAATAACCTAACAAAAGTACTTATAGGACAAGAAGTTATTACAAATATTTTGACTTTTTTTTTTTTATTCACCCTGATGTCGCTTCTGGCCAAAAAATAGTCTATAATACAGCATTAAAGCTTCCTCCAGTGGAAAAGTCTATCCTCTGTGTTGTCCGCTCACATCAAAATCCACTGGCATATTTGTTTAAAAATGTTTTTTGCTTGTAAACCATGCCTTGATCGGTGCATATTTTCTCTCCTGATTCAGACAAGATGACTTTTTCACTGATGAAAGCAATATTATAGATAGAGGAAGCAATGGTATTAATGATGAATTGGTTTCTTACAAACACAGTTTTTCACTTCACCACAATGGTTATTGATAGACAGGCGTTGTTTTGGATTACTGTGCTCTTTTTATTCGGCTGTTTTGGACTCTCAGTGCTGACCGGCACCCATTTACTGCTGAGGATGATGAAGTGATGTAATGCTAAATTTCCATAATTTTCTTCTTAAGAATTAAAAATGTAAAAAACATAAGAACTTCTTAAGTTTTCAAGCATGGCAGTTGAAGTGGTCAAATATCAAAATGAACACAGAAGCTTGCTACAAGAGTCAAATCAATGATTATTCATCGGACTGTTTGGCTGTGTAAAAAAGGTTGAAAAAACCTAAAAAACAAGCAGACATGGGTACAGGAGAACACTTAATACAGAATGCGCACACACACCTCTGCTCGTCTCCCTGCACTGCTATCGTGAGCAGGACATAAATATTTGAGTGTGTTGGGGGGATGAAAACCATTTGGATGAGTGTATTTCCCCACTCTGCTGCTGGATTCGGTGCATGTTCCTGTGACAGCTTGAGAAACTGCTCTGTCGGCACCGCCCTCACAGGACGACAACCACCAACATACCTGCAGCCGAGTTACAGGAGATCTCACAGGAATACAGATGGACAAAACCTGCTACCAAACTGTGCTGTACAAAAATACATCATCTTGTTTAAAAACAATTCAATCAAACCTCTGTGCTGGACAGGGTGAAAAAGTCTGGATTTTTCTTATGGTCAAGAATTTCAGTGCGTCGAGTTATTAGGAGAAGAAGAGTGAGAGTAACTGGAAGGATTAGCGACAGGCCAGGTAATTGGTTGAGGTAAACTCGTGCTCCGATGCTGGCATGGACTGCAGAAGAGGTCTCCCGTAAGTCTCAAACCATGGTGTGTTGCTGTAAGTTAACACACAAAGAAATATTGTCTTGTTCAGATTAACAAGATTATTACAGGCTGCGCATGGACCATCCCTGCAGGGCGGGAGAGGAGCGGAAGCACACTATGAAAGCAAAGACGAATAGAAAAACCCACAAAGAAATGTGATATTCGCTGGAAGAAATTATAAACAGATGACATTAATATAGCAAGCTCTCTTTTTAAAAATGAAAGAAGGCGTTTAAAAAATATGAAAAATCCAACAATCTATTAGTTCCCCAACAATTAATTTAAATATAAATACAGGTCTTCAAAAAAGCGGCACTTAAAATGCTCTCCATTATCCTGCAATTATAAAACATACACATAAAGGGTCACATGAGTGAAATATTGTGGGGCAAAAAAGTCTATTGCCTGCTTGTTAAACAGAGTAGATGAACATTACACACTGAAGTCAAACCAAGCAAGCTTCCTGTTGGTTTACGAAGCAGACTTCAACCTATGTTGCATAATAATAATGTGGAAAAATCTTTTTGGCCTCGCGAGAAATTCCTGTGTGGATTCTTGATTGAAATTGACTAATTTGTACCAGCAAAACAATAGAACGGGCTAATCAGCACCTTAAAGGGTTAGTTCACCACCAAAACCTGAAAAATTTAGCCCAGAATATCTACTCACACTCAATTCATCCTAGGTGTACATGACCTTTCTTCTTTCAGACGAATCCAGTCGGAGTTATATTAAAAATAGTCTTTGATCTTTCAAGCTGTTTAATGGAACTCAGCGCGTGTCGCAGTGCATCAGTCCAAAAGAAGTAAAATAAAAAGCGCCCATCCTTAATAAAAAGTGTCTCACACACCTCCGGGGGTGAACAAAGTCCTCCTGTAGCGAATCGATGCATTTTTGTAAGACAAATAACCATGTTAAAAACGCAATAATCATTTAATATGCTAGTTGTGCGCTCACTGTTGTAACAGAAGCATGAGTTCCGGCAGATGACGTATGAGGTCGGCTTTTTTTTATGGGCCTAATTTTCATTTTGGGTGAACTAACACTTTAAATAACTTTTAATTCAGATTCAACCCTTTTTTTTTCTTTTCTTTTTTGAGACAGAATGTACAAAACAGGTTGACATTAGCATTCATAATCAATGTCCCCCCTTTAAATCTATCCAGGGAGGAGGGTAAGATGAGGAATGTATTGTTTTTTATGCTCCAGCTTATTAGTGGTTGAATGCGGCCTTGACATTTCGTCTCAATCAAAGGCCCTCTCAGAATCATTCATGAAAATAAGCACACAGCATGAATGACGCACTACAATCCAGCCGCCTCACGTTCAATTCTTTATCTGGGTAGAGCTTGTACACCATGTCTGCACTACAGCACAAAACAACATATAATTTTCATTAAAATCAAATAAGCGCATCACTTGCCTTGCAGTAGCGCAGATGATTACTCATGGCAACATTATAGTTTAGACGAAAATAGGCTAATTTACATACTTTTTCTTTAACTTTTACTTGTGCTTTAACGCAGAAGTCTTTAACTTTTTTTTTAGGTCCAAGGTCCTCTTGACAGGTAAATATGAACCCCCATTACATACTGAGTGTTACATTAGAAGTTTTTTCTTTGGGCCTACGGCGATGTGTATCATGCACCATACTAATGTTTTATACAGACTTAGTTCTAATACAAAGATTGTTTTATTATTTAAAAACAACCATCATTGTTCATAAAACTTGTACTTAATTTTTTTTTTATGTAGGAGGGCAACTAAACATTTAGATTTATCTTATTTTTGGTATAATGAGACATTAATAAAGCCTACCCACTGCAGTAACACTGTTAAAGGTTTGATAAAGGCAGTTTTTTTTGTTAATCATAATTACAATTATTAATTTGAAGTTACTTCCATAATTCATAATATGAAGTGATTAAGTATCGTTTCGTGAAGAAATCGTGTCTGATTTCTCATGAAGCATGACTTAAAACCAAATATACGATAGTTCCTACTCAGGACAACCTACCAGGCATTTTTGAAAAATGTGTTTTGAACATCCTAAATAAATATGGAGTAAACAAATATAGTAAAAAAAAAATCCGCAATGTTTTAAGTCAGCGAACTTTAAACTCGACAGAGCATTAGTGTATCAATACAACAAAAAAAAAACGCTTTGAATGTTTACTGGAAATATTGTATATATATATATATTATATACATATATATATGTATATATTAGATATATAGATATATATATATATAATATATATATATATATATATTATATATATATAGGTATATATATTGCTATCCACATATATACACATTTATATATTTTTATATTATATAATATATAGCCGTATATATATGATATGGCTGATCCAGAAAAAACTATTAATTAGTTACACTGCTATGGGACGGGGCGCTGTGCCCACTTATATATGATATTGGCCTTGTTTTATGGACGAAGCCCACTTACAATGAACCCCGACACTCAAACTCAGATCATGGTTTTCAATACAGTAGGTAACAAAGCAGAGTTTAGGTAGGTAACATATATTGGTACTTAATGAAATATATGGTTATAAACTAAGAAATATACAGGGCACCAATACGCCAGCTGTAATACTGGAAACATTGTCACAGTTTTTTACTGTAAATTTAATAAAAAAGGAACCAATATTTCACATTAAATCAAACTGAGGAACTACGTTAAGATTTATTTCTGTTTGGGATTTCAGAAAAAGTGCATGTAAAATCTCTTCTTCACAGCAAAGAGGAAAAGAAACTAGACTATAAAGTGAGGCACATGTCTAAACTGAAGGGGTAAAATGACTCTTGAACTAAAATCTCACAAACAGACCCCAAACATTTCTGAAATGTTTCTGAATTTAACTTAAATTTCAGTCAAAACAGTTAACTATTTTCTGACTGTAAATTGGAACACTAACTGAAGAGACCTCTAATCCATTATTTGACAAAGCAATGGACACATCTACCACTGAGAGTTTCAGCACAATGAGTCTCAAATACACAAAAACACATAAAGCTAAAAGAACCACCACCAACATCCAGAGAAAGCGGAGGAAGCTGGATTGGAAAGAGGAAAGGAGATTTAGTGACAGTTCTGCTACGGAGCGAGCTGGGACGGAAAAATGATGTGGAGAAGGCGACTGAGGAAAGCCCTCTCACACACTCCCAGCAGGGGAAGGAAGGTAATACCTGTGTAGTACTTGGACGAGCTCAGCTGTGTGAGTGTTTCTTTCCAGTCAGAGTACCAGGGAACGCTCGCTTTGACCGTGCGGTCTGAGAGGAGAAGAAACAGGCAGTCTGGTTAAAGCTCACGGACAGGAACCACAGAAGTGTAACGCATCCAAAACCAAAACACAGCTGATTATTCTCATGATGAAATAGCTGGACTATCAGGTTCTAGGGTGAAGTATTTCATTAATATTCATTTTCTGTGAACTATTCCTTTTGCAGAAGAGAACTTCTATAAAGTGTTAAACTGAGCTCGCACTGCAGATCCAGAAAGGAAAAATGAGCATTGTCCTAAAATCCCATTTTCCTGATTAGCTTAAACATGAGCATGTTCATTTGGCGCCTCATGCTGTGTGAGAAAAAGCAATCTACTAAATGTAGGATAATGAAGTAAACTCAAAAGTTACATACATTGACCAAATTGTAACATACTTTGCCCTTGAGACACACATAAAACACAAACTACTGGTACCTGTTCTAGCAGAAGCAGAAGCAAAAAATAATGGAGTTGGATGTTTTCTGGAGAAGTCTAGGGGTCAGGGTGAGTAGAGCACACACACAGCAAACCAATGCTTTTAAAATCATCATGAAAAACCATTCACAACCCCTTCTCATTCCATAATGTGACACATTTCTGAGGGAAACTGCTGCATGAAAAATCTAGAGCACAATGTCTTTTTTTTTTTTTGAGAATGTATTGGATTGTGAAAAGCAATCAGAACCCCGAAAGTGAGTTTGCAGATTGTGGATGGGATGATAATTTTGTTTGAGGAATCAGGCTTTTTTTAAGTCTCTACCTGCAAGGAACTGGAATAATGGCTTAGATTGGGAGCCTAAAGGTCAAGTTCATGGTCAAAAGCAGTTTTGACGTATTGAAAAGGTAAAAAAAAACATCTCTCATTAAAATCTATCCCCAAATCTATCCTTATTTTTGTTACATTACATTATTCTGCATTGTAAATCTGCAAAATTTTAGAGAGGATGCTTTACAGAGCCTAAAAGCATTGCCTAATAGCTACTTGGCTATTGTTTAACCTTAAGTTATCTGCCCCCACAGTTCTAGAATGACATCACTAGAAAAAAAAAAAAAGTTTTTTTTCAGAAGTGGAAGACATTATTTTCATCACATTTGGAATGATGTGCACTAATAAATTTTGCGCAATACAGTGTTAATATTGTTAACTAAAACTAATTAAAAGTTCATTAAAATAGCATTTTGTTATTTGAAACAAAGCTAGCCTGTAAAAATATAAAATAAAATCTAAATATTACATGAAAAATATAAACTTATATTCGAAAAATGTGCAATTTTGCCTTGGCTACGAACTGAAATAAGTTTAAAATAAAAGCTTACTCTAAATATAACATTAAATATATAATAGGTAAATAATTATAATTATTTAACATTATTGTAATTAATTTACTCACTTATAATATAATAATATAATAGTATATATATTATACAAAAATAACTGATCCAATAAGACCAGGAATACCGTTTTATGCTTTAAGCACATAGGATCAGTTTGGATTTCATGTTGAATTTAGAGCAGATTATTTATGAGACCCCAGCTTTGTAATCAAACGGTAAATTAATATATACAAGTATGGCTTCTTCTCGGCTGCTATGTGTTTCACCTTGACTCTGTTCTCATATTCACTGGTGCAATACGTCCATTCAGTTAATAGGGGGATGCTGCTGATGTGAAACTGGTGTGTTAGTGTCTAAGTCTCAGGGGTTTGTTGTCAGGCTCACCCAAGTGAAGGGTGTAGTCAAAGGGACCACATGGGGAGCGGGCTCTACTGGGAGCCTATGATCTGAGAGGGGAACACTTCACGTTCATTACTCAAAGGGTTAACAGCACAGCACAGCACACGTGTGTGTGACCTGGCACACACACCACAACGACACACAGAGGAAAGCTCTTATGAGCTCTTAAAGCCCGACTGTATGAAGCTCTTACCAAGAATTCATCCACAGGAGTAGTTTGAGAATGGGGGAAGAAAATTTGAAAATTGAAAAAAGAAAAAAAAAAAGATCAGAAACGACAAATCATAGATGTGTAATGCAAACCAAACCCTTTAATTTCATGAGCAATTACAACATTTGATTCTCACTTTTCCCCTCAAGAGCTCTGTGCTGCCCTCGTCAGGTGCTGATATGAGAGACTACTATGAAACGAGTCTCATTTTTCGAGTGTAGTCATAATTTTCATATTAAATGTTCACACACACACCCTGCAGAATCTATGATTATTATTTTTTATCTATATTAGCACTAACGGGCCGCTTATGTTGAGGTCGTAGTCTCCTGCCGTGAAGTACGTTGGCGGGCGACCCTTCAGGTGGGCTGGCAGACAGAAACCGTCCGGCTGAGGAGTCTGTGCAGCTCTGGGCTCTGTGGAGGCTGTGTGTTGATCCCAGTCACGCTGATCCGGAGGCCCTTCACCACTACCACCTGGTTATTTGGATCACGCAGGTGACCTTGCACAGTACAGTCCAAAAAAAGGAATAGGAAAACTTGCAAGTTGAACTGGATGGTGTCAATTCGTACATAGTGCTGCTAATTCTTCTTGTAGCTAGCTGAAGCTTTACTTTTTCCTAAGTGACCTACAAGGATCCAGAACCCAAGGCTGGTTCCATCTGGACCACAAGTCCTCTTTTAAAAATGTATATTTAATATAATTTCTTTTACACAAAAAAACTTGAGAAAAGGTTAGAGGCCTGCGAGATTTTTTAAAAATGTCTTTGAAAGAAGTCTCTTAAACTCATCAAGACTGGCTGCATTTATATGATCAAAATGCATATTGATAAAATATTTTGAAATATTATTCCAATTTCAAGTAAAAGTTTTCTATTAATATATTGCAAAATGTAATTTATTATTGAAATGACAAAGCTGAATTTTCAGCATCATTACTCCAGTCCTCAGTGTCACATGATCCTTTCAGAAATCATTCTAATATGCTAATCTGCTGCTCATGAATAACAGTTTTTAATAACCGTTTTTTAAATGATTATCAATGTTGAAAAAAGTTGTGCTGCAAAAACCATTCTATATTTTATTTGATGAATATAAAGTTCAAAAGAAAAGCATTATGTGAAATTATAAATATATTTAGTCACTTTTTATTAATTTAATATTAATTTAATATAATATTTCCAAAAGAATCTTACTGACCCCAAACTTTTAAAAATAATCGTTTTTCCCCATTTCTGCCACTTGTTAATTCTTATGGACATTGACATAAATTGTGTTATTTTTTAATTTTTTAATAAATTATTATTAAAATGTTTCATATTTGGGATTTTATAATTGGAGACATAATACAATGTTTTGATTATTAATATTGCTAATTATTTTTATTTTTTAATGATTTTTAATGAGATTAGTACAAATACAAATTCTTAAAATTAAAGGGATAGTTCACCCAAAAATGAAAATTATGTCATTAATGACTCACCCTCATGTCGTTCCAAACCCGTAAGACCTCTGTTCATCTTCAGAACACAGTATAAGATATTTTAGATTTTGTCCGAGAGCTTTTCAGTCCCTCCATTGAAAATGGTATGTACGGTATACTGTCCACGTCCAGAAAGGTAATAAAAACATCTTCAAAGTAGTCCATGTGACAATCAGAGGGTCCGTTAGAATTTTTTGAAGCATCGAAAATACATTTTGGTCCAAAAATATCAAAAACTACGACTTTTATTCAGCACTGACTTCTCTCCCGGGTCTGTTATGAGCGTGTTCACAACACTGCAGTTTAGTGATATCCGGTTCGCGAACGAATGCCACTCGATGTAAACGTATCTTCTTGAACCAGTTCACCAAATCGAACTGAATCGTTTGAAAGGGTTCGCGTCAACAATAAGCATTAATCCACAAATGACTTAAGCTGTTAACTTTTTTAACATGGCTGACACTCCCTCTGAGTTCAAATAAACCAATATCCCGGAGTAATTCATTTACTCAAACACTGACTGAACTGATGTGAAGAGAGAATTGAAGATGAACGCCGAGCCAGATAATGAACGAAACATTGACTCGTTCTCGAGTCAAGAACCGTTTCTGTCGTCGGACGAACCGTCCGGTTCGAGAAACGAGGAGCTGATGATACTGCGCATGCGCTATTCAGCGTTGAAGCAGACTGTGACACACAGAGCGTCTGAACTGAACTGGTTCTTTTGGTGATTGATTCAGAACTGATTCTGTGCTAATGTTATGAGCGCGGGTAAACCGAAGGCTTGAATCAAGGGCAATCATCGCCAATGAAGTCATTACATTGAGCGCCAATTAACTGGTGAACCGTTTTCAGCAACCGGTTTATTGAATCAAACTGTCCGAAAGAACCGGTTCGCGGAAAAGAACAGAACTTCCCATCACTACTGGAGATCTGAAAAACCGATGCAACCGGTTCTTGACTCGAGAACGAGTCAATGTTCGTTCGTTATCTGGCTCGGCGTTCATCTTTCACTTCTCTCTTCACATCAGTTCAGTCAGTGTACTTGTTTGAGTAAATGAATTACTCCGGGATATTGGTTTATTTGAACTCAGAGGGAGTGTCCAGCCATGTTAAAAAAGCTAACAGCTTAAATCATTTGTGGATAATGCTTATTGTAGACGCGAACCGTTTTCAAAACGATTCAGTTCGAGTTTTGGTGAACTGGTTCAAGAAGATCCAGTTACATCGAGTGATTCGTTCATGAACCGGATATCACTAAACTGCAGTGCTGTGAAAGCGCTTACAACAGACCCGGGAGAGAAGACAATGCTGAATAAAGTCGTAGTTTTTGATATTTTTGGACCAAAATGTATTTTCGATGCTTAAAAAAAAAGGGGGGGGGGGGGGGGAACGGGACCCCTCTGATGTCACATGAACTACTTTGGAGATGTTTTTATTACCTTTCTGGACGTGGACAGTATACCGTACATACATTCTCAATGGAGGAACAGAAAGCTCTCGGACTAATCTAAAATATCTTAAACTGTGTTCCGACGATGAACGGAGGTCTTACGGGTTTGGAACGACATGAGGGTGAGTCATTAATGACATAATTTTCATTTTTGGGTGAACTATCCCTTTAATTATTTGGAATTCATTCTCTTGTGGACAGCCCTCCAACAGAGTATTTGGGATTTATTAATTCTATCTTTTACAATCTATTATGACTTCCAACTTGAAAATCTGTCAAGGCTGAGGAAAAGCTGGGTTTCTTGACCACCTCCTCACACAACCTTCCCTTGCAATATGCATGGCCACCACCCAGCTCAAATATGTTGGCACCCCCCACCAGACACTTTCCCATAATGCACCTGTCTGTTTTCACTCCACAATTCACCTGATAAGCACAACATGAAGAATAAAGATGAGACTTTGCTCCTCTGCTGCCAAGGCATTACTGAATAAATCCAATAACATCACAAACACACACAAATAAAGAGTGCACTTTCTTCATTTGGGTCAACCTAACTGTGTTTCCAGGATTTCTAAGAATCCATAACAGACTGCAACAAATAATATGAGAAGGCTGTGTCTATTGTGCTACAACAAAATGTGTGCCATTTTTTCCCACAACTGCATGATTCCTGAATGACCAATATTGTTGATAAATGGGGTATAGAGGGATTTCCGTCTGTAAATGTGATGTTGTAGCTCAAAAAAAAAAAAAAAAGGAATTTACAGCAATTGAAGGAACTAAAACTGAAAACAAATGAAATAGGAAACAGTGGACAAAAAAAAATCAATTTCAGTTGTTCCATAGTAAAATGGAACATGATTAGCATTTTAAATTGTAGCATTTAGTTGTAAAACCAACTAATTTTTTTCCACAGTAAACTTTCATAGCACATGCATTCAAGGCACACATTTTAACACTTCTTTCTTTCCCAGGAAATCAAACCCTTGACCTTGGAGTTGCAAGTGTCATGTTCTACTGGTTGAGCTACATGTGTCCATTGTTGGCTGGGATTTTTTCTGTTGTAAGAAAGTGATTTGGTCTACAGCAAGATAGTTTTTTGGATTTTGGAAAGAAGGCCAAAGAACACACACACAACCTTTTCTACCTAAACCCTGGGCAAATAGGAATATTTCGTGTTGAAAGAGAGACTGACATTTTTAATGAACCAATTAAAATGGCATCTGTTGTCTAATGTACACTACTGTTCAATTTTATTTTTAAAGTTTATAAATTATTTATTTTATTTTGCTTTGTTAATTTTTTTTTATCAAAAGTGACAGCAAAAAAGTGGAAAAGTTTACACAAATGTGACCCTGAACCACAAAACCAGTCTTAAGTCGCTGGGGTATATTTACTGTATAGCAATAGCCAAAAATACATTGTAGGGGTCAAAATTATTGATTTTTTTAAATGCCAAAAATCATTAGGATATTAAGTAAAGATCATGTTCCATGAAGATATTTTGTAAATTTCCTACTGTAAATATATTAAAACTTAATTTTGAATTAGTAATATGCATTACTATAATATGCAAAAAAGTAAATAAATCTTATAAAAGACAACAAAAAAAAACCTAACTTTTGATCGAAAGTGTATCTGACTACTGTGTCACTGTAAACAACAGCAGTCTTCATAAGTTGAGTCAGTTGATCTGATTGTCTGCCTCTTTAGGATTATCTCATATCCTTTACTAGATATAGGCTGGTGATTAACAGCACAGGCCCAACACAGACCTCTAGCGCCGCCAGTCCAGAGGTAATCTAACCCTCTCCAATAGAGACATCTGATCTGTGCTGTGTCTGTCTGAGGCTCTGGACAATAAATGGTCAGGTGAGCGGAAATCAGATCAGGTTTCACAAACAGAGAGATCACATTCAGACAAATCCAGGTTGAAACCCTTCCTATCATTTCACTGAGGATCAGAGCTGGGTTATGGAATGGGCCAGAGGGCCATACACTATCAAGGGTCTCCAAAGCTTTGTGACTCCAAAACTTCTTGAGGAAGTAGCCCTAGTGCATAAATCACAAAGAGACAGCTAAAGCCCCTAGGCGTAGTGTGTTTATTGAAGAGTTCAGTATTTGCTGACCACTAGAACCCCAAGCCACTTGGTTCACATGGCATGAGATGACCACTAGGGCCCCCAGGTTTCTTTGTGCATAGAGCATGTGCTGATCACTAGGGCCCCAGGCCTCTCAGAATGCAGTGCAAGAAAGGGCCCAGAAAACTATATTTAAACTAATGTTCGAAACCAAAACATGACTTTGTTGCTTGAAAAAAAGAGGTCTGCCACAACAGGCAGCAGTAGCTGGGGGGCCTACAAAGACGTCTGCCCAGGGGCCTCACTGGACAAAGAATAGGCCCTAAAAATCTAATGAACTGCCAAATTAGACTAGCAGTTTCTCAAAACTTAGTGAGCTGCCTATTTAGACAGCATTTTAGGGTGCATGACTAAAAATCCAGTTGGCTGTTTAGTGTTTATCGAAAGAGCATTTTTGGGGTGTGTTTCTCAAGACCTAGTTAGCTGTCAACCTAGACAAATTATTTTTTGGGCATGTCTCTCAAAACTGGCTATTTAGATGGCACTTTTGGGCGTGGAACTCAAAATCTATTGAGCTGCCTGTCTAAACAGTATTTTGGGCGTGTGTCTGAAAACCTAATGAGCTGCCTACCTAGACAGCATTTTAAGTGTGCTTCAAATCTTAGTAGGCTGGCTTGCTAAAGAGCATTTTTGGGCATGTCTCTCAAAAATTTGTGAGCTGCCTATATAGACAGCATTTTAGGGTGCATGACTAAAAATCCAGTTAGCTGTTTAGTGTTTATCGAAACAGCATTTTTGGGTAGTGTTTCTCAAAAGCTAGTTAGATACCTATCTAGGCATCATTTTGGGGTGTGTTTCTCAAGACCTAGTTAGCTGTCAACCTAGACAAATTAATTTTGGGGCATGTCTCTCAAAACTGGCTATTTAGATGGCACTTTTGGGCGTGTAACTCAAAATCTATTGAGCTGCCTGTCTAAATAGCATTTTAGGGCGTGTGTCTGAAAACCTAATGAGCTGCCTACCTAGACAGCATTTAAAGTGTGCTTCAAATCTTAGTAAGTTGGCTTGCTAAAGAGCATTTTTGGGCATGTCTCTGAAAACCTACTATATTTTTCGCGTCTGAACGTTTTAATGGCACCTAGACAGTTTTGGTCAATGTCTCTAGGCAGACAGCTCACTAAGTTTTGAGACACAGCCCGTGTTTATGTGTAAGTGAGCTGTCAACAACCGTCTTATCTAGTGATCATCATTTGGGATGAGTGATTCGCGGCTGTCTGATCAGCTGGCCTCTTACCCTCGGACGTCAGGCGGCAGAAAGGCCGCAGCAGCTCGGGGAAACTCAGGTTGTTTTTGCGGGTCACTCTCTCCGCATCCTCGCTGCACAGGACGGCCACCATCGGCACGAACGAGTCCTGGATGAACTCCTGCACTGACTGCACGCACTGAGCCATGAGCGCCCGCCTCGACAGTTCTTCACCGAGCTCAAAGGATCTGCTGTTGAGTTGAAAACAAACACCTCATTTACTGACAGCCGACGGCAGACATGTTGAAATCTAGTGCTGCCTGCTGATCGATTTTGCCCGAGAAGCTTAGCGGCGGTCAGGTGACTTTACTTCCGCAATGACACAAAAGCTCTGCGTCTACCATAATAAAAGCCCTGGTGCCTGTAAATAACTTTTTACTTTCGATACTAAAGATGGACAGGGGCAGGGTTGGGCACACATGCATTAAATATGGGAAACGACAGACTGACACACAAGCATGCCATAAACGATGATATCACATTTAATCTATTTGATTTATTGGAAGTTGCAGTTCTGTCAATATTAAAAATGACTATTACTCTAAGACGAGGAATTCATTGATTTCACGTTGGATAAAACTGTCTATCAAATGGCACAATTAAAATGGCATGTATAATCTAATTATATTGATATGCCAACAAAGCTAACTTCTCCTAACCTTCTCCTCAATCAGTTCAGTCTGTTGCCTTCACACAAAAATGTTCATGATTTGCATAAAAATCTTTAAGTATAGAGGTCATTTCTGTCACTGTCCCCAAGTCACATCACTCAAGATTTGTTTACAAAATTATGACCTTTCAGGTTAAACCGGTCCTATATTTACCATCATGTAAAGAAAGCAGCTGAAGCACACATGATACACTCCCTCTTTATGGTCATAAGGAAGTTGGACTGTGTTTAAGCTGCACGACCTTAAAGTGAAGATATCAGAAGAGACTAGACTGCCAGTAGACGATATGTCCGCTTCAGAGGAAGAGTGTCCTGTATGCAGGGAAAACATACAGAATCCTTCTCAACCATCTCCATGCTGTGGAAAAGTGTAAGTGTGGCTTAGATTTGACATAGATGGGTGATTTTGGTGACTTCATGTGGACACTTTACAAACAAACTTGTGGATCAAACCTGTAGGTCTGTGATGCATTTACATAATTTAACATGCTAATGTATAGTCTACAAATTTATACAGTAATGCCTTGTATAAAAATGTATATTTGTAAAATATTTGTAAATGTAAGTGATTGTAAATCAAACTCATTCAATAAATCTATTCTCTAAAAGGTGCTTTTGTAGTTGGAAACAGCTGTTTTGGTGGACATTTATGTTAATTGTTTTAATTTATTTATTTTCATCTACAATATATACATGTGCAGTCTCTCCTTGTCCACAAGTTCATATCATTTCTGATAAATAACCTGAGCATTTACCGGCATCAAAAACCGAAAGTATTTCTAAAGGGAAATTCCATCACACGATGGGTTTTACCAACATTACCAGCCTTGCCAGCCAATCTCTTATCTTCTTGTTGATGGTAGTTGATTCTTTTACTGTCACACCCAGACACACTTTGTCTCTCTGTGTACTTGCAGAATTTGCCAGCAATGCCTCAGTCAATCTCTTCAATATAGGCTTCACTGTCCATACTGCAGAAGCTCAGTAAACAACCGTGGTTCTGTGAATAATCCATTGGTAGTAAGTAAATACCGTGCTAAAGTGTGTAATAAATATCAGTTTCTCTATGAGTGGAGGTCATCAAGGACTGCATGCTTATGAATAATTTTGTCTCAGCCTCCTAGTAGGAGAAGTCATCTGCGTCAAATCCTCCCGGGGGATATTCAAACATTTAATTCAAGAAGACCTGTTGGCGCAAACATACACAAGTAAGTCTCAGACAAATGACATTTTTTAGTGCCTTTTTTTTCTCAAATAAAGAATTTATCATTTCTTTTAAACCAACAGTCTCCTTGGCCAGCTTCAGTATTCACTGACACAACAAGCCAGTCTGCCCAATCATGCTGCCCTGCCACCCGTCCCACGAAATCAAGCACCTTTCCCTTTAATTTCCTCTGCACGGCCCGTTCCTACACCACGGACAAGAGCTCAACCTGCAAATTTAATTGCTGCCCAGCAGCCTGCACCCATTAATGCTGCTCCGAATGGTTTTATTCAAGTCCCCTTGCCACCTGTCCCAGCTCCACTGCTGCTAAACCCCGCCCCGTCCCAGGAAAATTTGCAGGCTGAGCTGGATGACTGGTAAGTCCCCATCAAGAGGATAATTATTTGATTGACACTATGGTTTGGATAACTCATATTTAGTTTCATTCACAGGCCATGGCAAACGGAGATCAATCTAATGGAGATGAATCAACCTCAAGGGTGAGGACATCAATATTTATATGTTTGGCTATTCCAATAATTCAAACAAAACACTGATCTTAAAAGACACAGTGACAGAGGTTTTCGATCTTTTAGATGCTTTGGATGCTCAAATAGGATCATCCTTTTGTAAGGGACACCCATCGTAAAATTTAAAAGGCAGCTATATATCAGATACATATTTTCATAAAGATCCAATCCAAATACTTATATACTTGTTGATTTTAATCATGTTTATTATTTATTTATTTTATAATCAATTTATTATTTATTTAAAATTAAAAACTGAGTAATTTTAAAATTACGTGTATTTATTTTGGCTTATCATTTTAGAAAGATCATATTTTATTGGCATCTATGGTTCCATGAAGAAGCTTTAACATGCAATTGCACTAAAGGTTCTTTATAGTGAAAATAGTGTACTTATTTTCCCGTTTTTTTTCTTTTTCTTTTTAGTTTAACTGTGAGGACTTTTGTCTGTCCGTACTGCCAGGATGATGGACTGGATGAACTCGATCTACTTGATCATTGCAATGAACATCATGCCAATGACAGCAAACGTGTGGTCAGTCACCATTCATGTGTACAGATCATGTGTTGAATTAAACCTACAGCACATTCATCTGAAACATTAATTTGTTCCTTTAAATTATATTTAAAGCTGAAGTGAGTAATTCTTATACCTTTAGCGTCACCAGACTGAATTTATAAACTTTTTGAAACTTATTGGTCTGAATATACAGATTGCCCCACCACAAACTCACACTATTGGTTGAACCAATGTTGCAAAGTCGGGCTGGTTGTGATGCTCATACATACACCACAATGTTTTGATAGCTCTTAAAGTCATAGTGCTAAACTTTTCAGAGGGAATCAACCTTTAAATGGCTTACATATATTTTTAACATTCCCAAATTACACACTTCAGTTTTAAATGACTCAGTATTGCTGACTGATATAATAGAAGCAGAAAAATGCTCAAGTTTTTTTCTGTGCCCTCTGGCGCCCTCTAGGTGTGTCCAGTGTGTGTGCAGACGCCCCACGGTGATCCGCAGTACTACAGCCGCAATTTCATTGGCCACCTCAACCTGCGCCACTGCTACTACATGGATGATATGACTGTAAGTCATGTACATGAACACTAAGCAAAGAACTTTTCCCTAATAAATGTATATTTACACACACACACACACACACACACACACACACACACACACACACACACACACACACACACATATCAATATTTAACTTTAATCCTTTATTTCTCTTATCCACAGAACATCAACCAGACTGATGAGATGAACATTCAGTGTGCAATTCTAGCATCATATAGGGAAAATATTTAGGTCTTGTTTACATTGTAACCACAACAGAGTTTTAATGTTTTTGTTGTTGTTGTTGTTGTTGTTTTTCTGAACGACATAAAAAAAACTGCTTGGGAAGAAGATTCTGAACAACAAGGACATAAACAACTGCGAAATCGATAAAAGATATGGTATATCAAAGATGTGATACATGAAGAAAATTGACGAATTTACCAATGTTATGTGAAATATAATGCTGTATGTGGTTGGAAATGTTTTGATTGAAATGCTTTTAAAGTAACAGAAAGTAATGCATTGTCATATTCTATCTGATGCATCTCAGGTAATGATTGTGGCTTTAAAATTACTTGTAAAGATTTATCTGCCAAAAACATTTTGCACAATTTAGCTTTTCTTGCACTTTCTTCTCAGATACAAGATTTATGCAACATACATGTACGTTTGTGATATTGTTTGTGGGATTTACTTTGTGGGAAAATGTTTTAATGAATTATTCAAGTGACACCAGGCTCTGTTAATGTATTTATGCTGCACCCCAATGTAAAAAACAAAAAAAAAATGTATTAAATGTTTTAATACAATATTCTACTGTGAAAAAAACCCCATAATTTTCCATCACAGACTGTAGAAAATATGTTTAAATTATACACATTTTCAATTAAAGAATAGTTCACCCAAAAATGAAAATTTACTGACCCTCAGGCCAAGGAGGAGGAGTATTTTCTTCATCAGAACAGGTCCTCTGCAGTGAATGGGTGCCGTCAGAATTAGAGTCCAAACAGCTGATAAAAACTTCACAATAATCCACACGACTTCTGTCCGTCGATTAACCTTTTGTACGAAAAGTTGTGTGTTTGTAAGAAACAAACTTTTAACTTCAAACCATTACTTCTGGTTAAAATACATGTACTCTATCCATATCATTGCTTTCTCCAGTGAAAAAGTAATCTCATCTGAATCAGGAGAGAAATATGCACAGATCAAGCACCGTTTACAGTTTACAAGTGAAAGCAGTCCAAAAAAGTTCTAAACGGATATCGTTTAAATTTTATCAGCTGTTTGGCTCTCAATTATGATTCACTGCAGAGGATCCATTGGTGAGCAAGTGATGTAATGCAAAATTTCTCCAAATCTATTTTGATGAAGAAACAAACTCATCTGTCCAAAGTGGGGATGGCTTGAGGGTGATTTAAATCTTTAGCAGATTTTTTATTTTCAGTGAACCGTCCTTTTAAACTCCTCCTACCTCTTAGCCAAAATCATATCATAAATAAAATACTTTTATAATGTCTAAATAATACCACATTGACCATTAGTGTAGTAAATCATATACTATCAGGTACAGGCTCTTATCATTGCAGACTAAGCTCTTTTGTTTTATAAACTGGTGAATACCCAATGCACTGATGTTCAGAAGAGAACAGCTCAGAGTGAAGTCATCTCGTGGCATCTCTTCATACATTGCTGATTTTGTGCGTATGTGCCACAGCCCTGTGTTTGGTAAATGTAGAATTCAGATGTCATAGAAACAACAATTTTTGTGCTCGTAATATTGTGCTAACAAAAGCAAATGACCATATTTTTTTAGAGTAAAAAAACACAGATGTTGTTATATTAAAAAGCAATGACCTTGTTCACGACCCTGAATGAGTTTTATGATGTAGTTGTTTGTGGTTATTTCAGGAAATATCAAAGCTTGCACTGTAACAGTTTATGTAAAATGGGAACCTTCCTTTAACACTTATCACTCAAATGTTTTCTTTCAAAGCCAACATCTTCACTCACAGGTAAGTCATAACAAATCACATAATTTAATTAATATAACAATTGCATTCAAAAAAAATACAACTGTTTTTAATGATTTTATATACTATGCTCTGAATTTTACTTTTTTTTCTCTTTATAGGCAATACAGAGATTGATGTGGATAATGGAAATTCACAAAGTTGACTATTATTACATTATTATTTTTTTTGTTTTTTTGCAAAGATAATTTAACAAATATAGTGTTATGAATGCAAAAATATTATACAATTTTTTTTATTATTATTTATGATGTTAAATATTGTGAAAATGCGTCATCGCAGTCTGCATCATACCAAGTTAGGCCAAAGACTCTCTTAAATGGGACGGGTGTCACATGGAAGACTATTGTTTAATTTTGTCTGTTCATTGTTTATATCACGTGTAAGAAGTTGAATAATCTATCGTCCATAATCCTGCATTGATAACTCGTTTATGATATTATGGTGGCACTTTGGTCTTCAATGATAAACACATTTTACTGATACTATAAGGAAATATAATACTCAGAACTTCTCTAGACATTTCTTGTCAAGGATTGCTATATGACACGCGAAATGATATTTAAACTCCATTATAAGGTCCAAAGAGAATGCGAGAAGACTGGCTTAATGGCCTATTATCTAATAAAGTTTATACTTCTACAGGGGTTGGGTTCTTCATGCATTTAAGCACAGCCACAGGTACCCAAGGTGACACGGCTTACCTGGAAAGTCTACCTCCACTTGACCTCTGGACCCAATGATGACAATCTCCAGCGGCCTTGTCCATGGCGACAGGCAACCATGAAGCTGATGGACCAGAATCCAGACATCAACACCACATGAACAACATTAGGATGATCACATACAGAGCCAAGCCAAAACCTCCACTGACTCATCTTCCTCAAAAGGTTTGGGAGCAGCGGAGCAGCAAGTTTTTATTCCTACCAGTTTAATTCTTACGAAATATGACAAGAGTTTTAAATTGTGACTGGACTTGTGGAGACTCAGACCAGAGTGTGCTTAGAGATTTAATGACGCCAATGAAGCTCTACAGCAACAGTGGCAATAAGTGTCTTTGTGACGGCTGCCATGTCCCTGGATCTTGCTGTGGGTGCAATGTTCTACATGCAGAGGAGGAGACTGATGGAAAGAGATGGAGAGATTGATCCAGAGAAGACAGATGGTTGTATGTATCCATATACCAGTTTTCTACTCCCACACTTGACAATTGTACCATTATTAAATATAAACATACAGTAACTTCCATTAAACTGAATTTTTCTCTTACAGAACCCCAAATGTCCATTTTAAAAGGACAGTGGACTTAAACATCCCATGGCATCATGCAGGATACATCATGAAAGCCTCAATGGAGAACACAAAAAAAATCTTTATGGAATTTGCCAGATAGTGTCTTCATTACTGAGCTGATCTACTGAATCATAACTTGCTTTTAAAAATAATAAATAAAATAAATAAATAAATACTCAAGAATCTTTACTAACACTTCTCTTATTCTTTGCCTCCTTAAGATAAATTGCCTCTTGTATTCCTTATTTGAAAGGAATGATTACATGTAAATGTAAAAAATTAAAAGCACTTGATTCCAAAATAAATACTCAACCATTAATGCTCACACAGTTTATTAGTGGTTTGTTATAGTCTCTAACAAAGTGCTGACATAAATAATTGTAATGCAATTTACATTTCTGAATTTGCAAAAGATGCAGGGTGTCCATTGGCAATGCTTTAGATGAGAAAACAACCACATTCTCTGAAACCATGACCTGGTGTGTCATCCTGCATGCGCTCCAGCAGAAGGTTAATCTCGTTCTGGTCAAACTCCTCGTCCTGGCCTTTGTTAATGTGAGTCAGAAGATCAGGCACTGCCACAGACTGAGACCGAGTCACCTTAAAGGCCTTCAGTAGAGCCGCCTTGAAGACCTTTAATCTAAAAACGTCAAGACAAAAGGGTCACACTTAAAAAAAAATCAGTCTCCATATCTATTGTGCAGTTAGCCTGTTGAAGTGACTCAAAAGAAAACAAAGAAGAAACATGACAAATAATTTCCAGACCAGTCCGTCAATGAGCCACGACATCTAAAACAAGTAATGGAGGAATAATGCAGAAAAATTCACAGTATTGGCACAGGCCAGAATCTATTATCTGAAAATGAAGATAATGACAGGTTGTACCTGTCCTGACTGATGTCAGCCTTCTTCCTTTGACTGCTTCTCTGAGACGCTGGCCTACTCTTCTGACTTGGCTGAGCTAACAACAACACATTTAAGACAACATTATATTTATGACACTGAATATTTTACATTTCAAATGTAGAGCAAAAAATTACTAAATTGGTTAAATTTACATGAATACAGCACTGCAAAATAACCTGCATTTTTTAAGCACAGCTCACTGAGAAATCAAAGTAAATGAGTTGACCTACTGTTTTCATCTTCTGGGAAATCGTAAGGGTCAGAGTCCTCTCCATCTTGAGTCATTGCCACATCATCCTCAACATCTTTAGTGATGCGAGAACGCTTCCTGTAGACAGAGTCCGCTCACACCAGCCACTTCAAACACTTGATTTAACTGTAGCGTTCACCTCCCTTTCACACTCACCTTAGGTTCCTTTGACTCTCTGTTTCTTGGCTCTGAGCTGGGGGGGGGGGGGGGAGATGTCCATCTCAGAGAGTCCTCAGGCACCTTCCTCTTCTTGTGCTTCTCCCAGAATTACAGAGTCATGCCACATTACATTAGACACAAATGACAACGAATAGCAGTCTCAGTTCTGGATGTGAATGACTGCATGCCTTTTTGAAATAAGCCAAACTGCATGAGTTCAAGTGCAACTTCTGCATCTCTCAGATCGATGGTTTTACTCATGCGGGCCTTTGGCATGAGCTGTAGACAATCGAATCATGGGTCTCCAGAGCTCGAGCGGTCACAGGCATCGTCTGTGGGAATGGATACAGTCAGAGAGTAACAATAACATGAAAAGGAACCCAAGTATGTACAAAAGATTTTAAACTTTAAATGGGCTCTACACACCCTGGCGGAGTCGCTGTTGACTTGGTCATGGCTCCGGAGTCTGGAATACTCCTCTGCTATGTAGTCTGATGCCTCCTGTGTCAGGACCGGCTTCACCAGCTTAGCGACATGGATGTACTTCCTGATGAACTCCATGGTAACAACCTTCTCCCTTTAAAGTGTTTCACATAAGGATAATCACAGAAACCTAATGAATTATGGTAGGCTGGCTTCTAAACAACTTCTATAAAGGAAACAAATTAGATTTTAAATCAAAGTGAAGAAATGCATACTTTTTCTTCCTGTGGCCATGCAGGACATTGTCTTTTTTCTCATATATCTGTAGCTCCTGCTCGGCTTGGCTTCCGGTGATGTTCGGGTCCTCAGTGGCAAATACATCCACTGTACTCCCCAGTGGCATTGCTGTTGATACAGACGTGACAGAATGAGAGCAACAGCTGACTAAAGCTTCTGAAGCTGAAAACAGAAATGGTCTACATCAGCTGGTCTCAAACTGTGGAATGCTTCAGATCAAGTGGTCCACAGGTTGGCAGATTTAATTATTAAAACATGAGAATTTTTTTTTTTTTTTTTTTTGCGCGCTTCTTAAATATTAAATGTGGAAACAGTGATTTTTTTCAGGAAACTTTAATGATCAGAAAGTTCAAAAGAACAGCATTTATTTTATATCTTTTGTAACAACAATATAAATGTTTTAGTAACTTTTGATCAATTCAGTGTGTTCTTGTTGAATAAAAGTACTAATTTCTTTTGAACGGTAGTCAAAAAAAATAATAAAGCATTAAAAACTGTTTCAGTTTTGCTAAACCACAGGAACAAATTATATTTTAATATATATTACAATTACTGTATTTTTGATCAAAAAATGCAGCATTGGTGAGCATAAGAGCCTTTTATAATCAATATCTATCAATCTATACACACACACACACACACACACGTAAAAAAAAAAAAAGTTAGTAATTGCTGTATGTAATACATAATTGATAGTACTTGTCTCACTTCAGTAACATAACTGACAGTTATCAGTGTATGAAGCATAAGTATTCAGTCCAACTTCTAAGCCAGTTAAGTTTTATTTCACTGTTAAAATAATCGACCACCTAAAACAAAGTTCATCAACCACTGATCTAATGTACAAACCTCTCTAGTGCAGTTCGTGCTTTTACCAGCAGATATCAGTCTCACCTGTTCCCTCCGGCTCTCCCGGTGCTCTGTAGCGATGCATCCGCAGCACATGCTCCGAGATCTCCCGATCGCTGTCTGGATCCATCTGATCCAGGACTATGAAGAGCAGATCAAATCTGGAAAGCAAGGAATCCTGGAGCCCAATGTTCTCCATTGGGGTCTTATACTGGTCATACTGGGGTGTAGAAAACAGTAGGATAATAATAAAAACCAAAAGCAAGCCATTTATCCCTCAATTTTGCTAATCAAGTCAATAGTGAACATTTACCCTTAATTGTTTTGGGTTGGCAGCAGCTAACACACTTCAGCGAGCGTTAAGCCGTGTGCCTGAATCCCAGCTTTGGAAATGGTTGACCCTCCCCTGCTCCATCACCTCATGGATGGCTGTTCGGTCCATGTCAGACATCTTATCAAATTCATCAATGCACACCACACCTCTGTCAGCGAGCACCATGGCTCCTGCCTCCAAGCGACGCTCACCTGGATTGTTGTCAGATTTTATTTTTTTGACATATAAACTATTCTGTAAAATATTTTTGAGATTTTGGGTTGATTAAGTTTTTGTAGCATGATTAGAAAATAAACTGCCCAGGGGCATTTCCGGCACAGACACTTGAGTGAAAATGAAATGACTAGTCATAAATTTTGGGGGGTGTATACTTGTCATCAGATGTTGTGTGTTACCTGTCTCCTGATCAGTCGTGACCGCAGCTGTCAGACCAACCCCAGATGAGCCTCGTCCAGTGGTGGGAATTGCTCTTGGTGCCGTGAACAAAACATACCGAAGCAACTGAGACTTCGCTACTGAAGGATCACCTTAAATCAAATGAAACAAACACAGCAATAATGGGTCCAGAAATTACTTAAATTAAGATTAGATCTGTATGAATAAATCAAATGTATATAAGTGAAATAATTTATATTAAACTATTAATTTATATATAAACTTTTACAGGATTGACTATAATGATATATCAGATTCTGTGGATAAAATTTCTATGAATTAATGCATACGTGTTTCGTTGGATGGAATTTCTAAAA
Organism: Cyprinus carpio; assembly: GCF_018340385.1. Lineage (NCBI taxonomy): Eukaryota > Metazoa > Chordata > Actinopteri > Cypriniformes > Cyprinidae > Cyprinus > Cyprinus carpio. The sequence goes on along the minus strand of NW_024879351.1, from coordinate 133,370 downwards.
AATTGTACTTAATGAAAATATTACATTTAATAATTAAACTGTTTTGTTAAAATATTAGATTGTTTTGTTGACATGTTTACACCTTACCTATGAGCAGAATATTTATGTCTCCTCTAATGCGTGTTTCCATTCTCCAGGTTGGTCTCATTGCCTCCCAACAGCAGACACAGAATGGCCTTCTTTATGTACTCATGGCCATGGATACTTGGAGCCAAAGATTGGCTCAGTTGCTCAAAGACATCCCTGAAACATACCAATACACTTACCTTGCATAACAAACATGAAACAGATCAGAGCTGCATTTCCCAAAAAGCATCATAGTAAAAACCATTGGCAACCAGCTTATCATGAAAAGAATTGCAGCCAAGTTTAGGATATTTCAGTTAACGGTGTTTGTGCCTCTTCTTACTTTAGAATGAGCTTTGCAAAAACTTCTTTTATCTTGGCAACATCATCTGCGGAAAAACGTCGGCACAATTTCCTTACTCCTAAGCTTCACATTGTTAGCCAACAGGATTGTTCTGCAGAATCACAAAGTTCACCTGAGGACATGAAATCCTGGTCCCGATCTTGGGAAAGAGTTCAAATATACACACCTGAAGGTCCCAGAGGTGAACCCACCCTGTTTCGCAGGCAAGCAACGGTAGACCCCTACAATCTGCACACGGTCACCTGGTTTCACCCGGTCGACAAGGTCATCGTTCGCAATGATGTCAACAGAACGTGGCAGCTGTCCAGCAGGGGCTTTCTCTGGCATCTCCTGAATGGTCAGTGTCTGGTGGTCCTTATAGCAGCACAACCCAAACTCGGTCTCCAGAGGATTGTTTTCTTCATCCTACACGTGCAAAATTTGACGTTTCTTAACATTTTTGATACTAAATCAGTGTTTATCATGTCATTGTTATTTTTCCAAAGAGAACATGCTCCTGGAACAACATCCATGTTTCTGTGATAGGAATGTTACAGTAAATAAATAGTTGCATAAATAGTTATGTAACTAAAATACAAAATTTAATTAAATTGGTAAAGTTAATAATTTTTAAGTTTTATAAATACAGACTTATTATTAAATATATGACGCATACAAAATAGAACTCACTTTTGTTGGATAGATGGCACTGGAAGGAAAAGCATCCAGTGAGGTAAGATCTGTGTATTTTCGTTCCAGGGTTTTTTTGGTGGCTGGACAATAGTGGACACTACGCATAATTTTGGGCCTGACCAAGGAACCTACAGATCAAATCAAAATTACAAGTTAGAAATGACAACTTCTGCCCATATAATGAATAATGATAATTAAGGTGGAGTAAACATTACATTATAGAGGTACGTTTCAATAGCACTGACCTAAACACATTAATCAAAAAAAAAAAAAAAAAAAATCAGGCCCTGAAGTTCTGGACAAAATTGTATTAGTTTTAAATGTGTGAAATTACAAGCATTAAACCGTTATAATGAACATTGATAATCTGTAAAATTAAGTAAACCCTACTCACATTTGGTCACAATGCCTTCCACACACACAAGGCTTCCCAGAAAGCGTGCACTCAGAGTACGTGGAGAGACATGCTTGTTCCCAAAGCTGCCCTCAAAACCAACATGGAACTCTTCAAACTGCTTAGCGTAAGTGGTGTCTATTGAAGCCACAAGATCTTTTAGGGCTTTTTGGAACGCCACCAGCTCAGCAAAGGCATTATTCAGTAATCTATTGAAAAGAGATCATTAATCAGATGAGCTCCAAGGACAAACTCATGGACAAATAAATAAAATACTTACTCTTTAGCTCTCTTTTCACTTTTTCTTCTCAGGTCATTAATGTTTATAATAAGACGACACTGGCCTTCAGACACCATACTCCTAACCTTTTCATGATAGATGCCCTGGTCTTGCTGTAAATAACAAAAAAACGACATTGAATGTGACGGAGATTGCAAAGATGTTTACACAAATCAAAAGACCCACATCAAGTCAAAAACAGAAAGACAAAGAATAAAAGAAATCACATCATCATCTAGAAAGTCCAGGTACTCCCTCTGAGACTCTCTCAGCTCAAGATCCTCTAACCCAGTATCCATTTCCACTACACCCGTGTCAGCATGTGCACTGCTATAAAACACAATATGAAATCATCAGCAGTTCAACAATCAAAGACACAAACATGAATGACAACCAAACTTTGGAAGCCAGGTGGACACACGCCTACAAATCAATTATGTTAATTAGGTTAATTGGAGCCTGTGATTATCTGTTATACAACCACAGAGATCCAGTGTAACCGTTGAACATGAGAAGAATTTGCTAAAAGTGTCTCCTCTTCCTGAACTCAATAACTACAAGCTATTTATCTCCTTAAAGTGCACAGCTTGCTTGAACCAGAAGGACAGTGGAAGAGAGGAATGTGGCCCTTGTAAAATGTCACTTGCAGTAGTGTATCTTCTTCTAATGCAAAACCCCCACAGTATTAATTCATTCTTTTATATTGTATCTGACAAAGCCAGTGAAAAGAGGCAGGCTCTGAGATATTTACAAGCTATTATAATAGGAATAAAGACGTTACAGTGTCTTCGTCTGACAATAATTTATTTCAGTGAACTAGAGTTTATTTCGTGCTGCGGGATATTTAGCAGTTGACAATGACACGTAGGCTATAGTTGCATAATCCGCATATAAATGACCTAATTTTCTCTTATTACCACATTCCAGGGTAGGAGCCTCGGGCAACAGCCCATTTCAAGCGATTCAGCGTTTTGAACGAATCCTTTAAGTAAATTAATCTTCTTTTGTTCAGTTCACTCAGTTCGAAGGTTCTCATAAGCAAATAGCAAATAACATTGAGTGGGCCAACTTGAAGGAGCTGGATTAATTCCTCAGTACTTGCTTTTTCACTTTACTTTTCGTTTTTTTTTTTTTTTTTTTTTTTTTTTTATTATTAATCAATGTCAATGTTACAATGAGAAAAAGACACTTTTCGCCATCTACTGGGGTAATGATGTACTCTTGCAGAGATTCACTGAACAGATCAGCGAATGAATCTTTCTAGTGAACTGAATCAAAAGAAGCGAGTCGCTGGAATGAATCGAACACCGTACTCTCGCCAATGACGGAGGTTTAGAGCCAAAAACAGAGCCACTTTTGTTGCGGACACAAATCAGTGATCTCAGAACAGCAACCTGCATTTGACCCTTGCTGCCGTTGTCACGGATTGTATCATTTAGTACAGCGAATAGCGACCGCACAAATAACGAATAACGCATTTGTCACCTACTTAACACCCTGTCTCCAACCCCACCCATTCTATAGGTAACGTTAATCATCGCGAGATCTCACTGACGGGGTTCGGTCCAAATCTCGTTTCAGCGGAGAAAGTGAAGTTTAGAGTTGGAAACCCAAAACAAATGTGATCGACGCTCTTTAAGCAGGTAAGTTGTGTGTGTTCAGTGTGTTTATAAACATTATTTGATATATGTGTTAAGGAAAAAACAAAACAAAGACGCTGAAGTCATCTGGAACAAGAGACAAGTGAAACTCATACCGATACTGAGGAGCAGGTTGTTTTGCGACAAAGGCAGGAAGAGAAAAACCTTGTGATTGTGATTTTATTGACATGTTTGCATTTACAGTCTACCTTACTGGAAGATGTTTAGTCCTACTGTATTGTTAATGATAAAAAATAATATAGAGATACTTTTAAAAACAAGAGTCCACCGACCCCTGGATGTCACGAGTCACAGATGTTACAGAGATATCAAACTTATAGGCTATAAAAACCTAAATAGTTAATATATACATAAAAACTCATGTATGTGAATGTAAAGTATTACATAATTTTTACATTGTGGTCTCTGGGTTACCTCTAGGGTCCCTGGCTCTGTAAAATTTGAAAACCTCTGGTATATAAGCACATAACACCAAAGCTTCTGTCCCTCATGAAGCTATGAGCCAGCCTTCCAGAAACCATCGTCCGCAGAGAGAGAGAAACGGGGGACACTACAGTGAGAGGCGAGACAGAGAGCCCCGCAGCCGACAGGACGGTCCCAGTGACCGACGGTCAGCCAGCGACAGGTGAGACCACATACTACTTGTTCATACAAAGAGGAAACCTTTGCATTGAAGGCTATGTTTTGCATATTGTGTGTTCTTACAAATTATTGTAATATTGTTATTTTAAATCTTTTATAAATGTATGTGAGCTAGGTCATCTGGCCAGCCCCCGTACTACCCCAGAGGTTCTCAGAGACATGCGAGGAGCGCTCCTCGAGAGGAGCACCGGGAGTCAAAGTGCTCTTACATCTGCTCCAGGAGAGGTAGGCATAACTGAGGATGGGAGGTGAATGCTGGACTGAAAGAGAAACCTTGTAATAAGTTTGTTGGAATTCTGTATCCAAACAACTTTGTCAAAATGTCTGAAAACAGTTTCGGGTAGTTCTCTGAATTTGGGTGTCAGTACTGGAAACATGTTTGTTTTTGTTTTTTTCAAACATGCCTCACAGAGCTCTGGTTTCAGTCTAGCTCAAGTCACACCTTCTGACATGACACAATGTATTTTTCCCCCTCTTCCTCCTTTCTCCTGGTCTAACCGGTTTAGCTTATTTAAGGTTGTTGATACCAATCTTTCATTTACAAACCATGAGAGATATGTAACATTTTTTTTTTCATTCTTGCAACACATGGACCAGGCATAGCATATACAGTTTATGCGTATTACTGTATATGTTATCAAATTATATTTTTATTTGTCAATTAAAAAATATAAATAAATAAATTTATTATTATTATTATTATTATTATTATTATTATTATTATTATTATTATTTTATTAACTTTATTTATTTATTTATAACAGCAAAAAATGTATTTTTTGCTGTTATGTTAGCAGGTGACCTGTATTTGCATGCTTGTATAAAGAAAAGTTTCATTAAATGATGCACATACATGACAGTTTGTTTCTTACACACATAAAAATGCTCAGTTGTACACAATTAAATTGTAATTTAAGGGCACTTACAGATATATTGTCTTTTAAACTAGGGTCCATGGACCCTCAGGGAGGAGTAAGGGGGTGTTTTTGCTTAAAGTCCACTCATTCTCCAACACAATATTCGAAGGCCCCCGTATTTCTGTTACTTGTTTGCAAACTGTTTTATTAACAGAATCTGGAGTGTTTGTATATTAAATTGATTAAATAAGATTCATTTTGAGATGCTATAAGGTTTAAGATTTTGTATGTACTTCAGTAAAAAAACAACAACAACAAAACAAAAAAATTTATATTTTATTTAAAATAAAGAATAAATAATATTAAATCATCATGTTTTATTTAAAATAAAGAATAAATATTTTTATGTAAGTGGAGAAGACGAAGGAGATTGTTGTGGACTTCAGGAGAGCGCACACTCAGCATGTTCCTCTGACCATCAACGGTGCGACTGTGGAGAGAGTGAGCAGCACCAAGTTCCTGGGTGTGCACATCACAGAGGACCTCTCCTGGACCGACAAACACTGCAGCACTGGCCAAGAAATCACAGCAGCGTCTCTACTTTCCTCCGCAAACTGAGGAGAGCCAGAGCCCCACCCCCCATCATGTACACCTTAGTGTACACCATGCATCACTGTGTGGTATGGCGCCTGCAACGCGTCCTGCCGGAAGACTCTGCAACGCATAGTGAGAGCAGCTGAGAAGATCATTGGTGTCTCTCTCCCCCTCCCTCCAGGACATTTATGGAACCCGTCTCACTCGAAAAGCCCTCTGCATTGCAGGTGATCCCACTCACCCGTCACACAGCTTCTTCAGTCTGCTGCCATCAGGGAGGAGACTGCGAAAGTCTCCAGGCCAGGACCAGCAGACTGAAGGACAGCTTCATCCATCAGGCTGTCAGGAAGCTGAACTCGCTCCCGAACTTACCTACCCCCCCGTCCCTCTTCTGCCTCAGGCACCACTGAACTATGAACCCCCCCTCCCTCTAACATACGAATGTCATGCACCAGTCACTTTGTGCAGCAGTGGTCTGCTCACTACCTCATTCACAGTGGATCTGACATCATTCTACCTCCTCATCAGTCAGTTTAATAAAATAACTGCTCTGAGCCCTTTGTCACTTTGTCACTTTTAATCAGACTGAATAAGCTATTTTTTTATGCACTAAAAATCTTTTTATCTGCACCTGTTTGTTCACTGGTTTGCACTCTATCTGCCATGTGCCTTGCGCTGCTTTTATTTAACCTTATTTTTATTTTATTTTTTCTATTATGTCTTTTTTACGTTCCCTTATTGTATAGTTTTTATCTTATATTTTATATTTGATCTAGATTTTTAGGCTCTACTGTTAGTGTTATCTGTATGCACCGGGGGTCTGAGAGTAACGCAATTTCGATTCTCTGTATGTATGTACTGTACATGTGGAAGAATTGACAATAAAGCAGACTTGACTTGACTTGACTTGACTAACAACAAAACAAAATTTTTTATATTTTATTTAAAATAAAGAATAAATAATATTAAATCATCATGAAATTTTGTTTTATTTTTTTTTTTTTTTGAATGATAGAGTAGTTTTACTTATGTTGCATCTTTTTCATAAAAGGTCCCTCACAGGATGATCATCATATTTGGAAGATTTAGGCAAATATGTGCTTTAAACATGATTGCAGTTTCTTATGTAGTTGTATGTGTTTATGTGTTTGTTTCAGGTATTGTGTTAATATGTGCCGTCCTGACCAATGCGTTGGTTCTCGTATGCGTGGTGGCTGCTCACATGTCGCAGATGGGCATGTCTGCGATGGGTATGGGCGGAACGAGCTTCATTGACGCCATCATTCCTTTTGAGGGGGTGGAGCTGCAGCAGGTGCGTGAGCTTGACATGCAGTTCGGACAGATGAGAGCACCAGGAGTCTATGGAGGTGTGGCCTTCTGCCTCACTTTTGGTGCACTTTCACTCCTGTTTTTAGTGTCCAGCAGCAAACCCCCCCACATGCTTCCAAGGAAGCTCCTGATTGGACAGTTTGCATTCCAGATCATTGGTGCAGTGGGTTACGTGGTTGCGGTGGGTTTGTACCTGCACTTCGTGATCTCAGTGAACTCAACTGATGTGTGCGTCCGGCGTGAACGACTGTATGCTCGTAACGGATATACCTGGATGAACTGTAGCGTAGGTGGGGGGGATGCAGCCGTCGCACTGTTTGGAATCATAACTGCAATTCTGTATGCTGCTGGGACCGTTTTAACGGGACAAACAATCAAGGATGTCAGCCATTACTTTAAGGAGCGTGACCGCTATGAAGCCGAACGCAGAGAACAACCTAGAAGTCCTCTGAAAACACCTCCTGATCCTGACACTTATGTCTGAGTTGTGCAGCAAAAATATGGACTGTAACCCTCTGGAATGAATGTATATAAACTGGTTTTAATTTTTGCTTTTTTCTTTATTTTTTAAAAATTTTTTGAATGTAAGAGATCTGTTTTTATAATTTTTATGCATATTATAGTTTAAGGCTTCAGTTCAATATATTTTTAATGATGAAGGTTTTTCAATTAATAAACACTGAATAATTCCTGTATATAATAAATTGAAACTGTGGCATATATATATATATATATATATATATATATATATATATATATATATATATATATATATCTCATATATCTATATATATATATAATGTGGCATATATATATATATATATATATATATATTCAATGTTTTAATGAAAAAATTTAAATTGAGTGCTGCAGCTTTGACGGCATTAAATGTTGCATGCACTGCAAAAATTAACATCTTTGTCAGTATTTTTGTCTTATGTTTCAATTCAAACATCTAAACATCCTTAAATAGAAGATACATTTACTTGAGATGCAAATTAAGATATGAAGGGTTTTGTTTTAAGTAAGTGAGATTATTAAAACAAGAACAAACATCTGTAAATGGGCTATGAAAACTCAGTTTTCCTTTTAATTAAGTTGATTTCTCTGAGCCCATTGGCAGATATTTGTCTTTTTTTAGTGATCATAAATTTAATAATCTTAATAAATTTCCCAGTAAACAAGACATCTTATCAAAACAAGATAAAAAAACTGATGAGATAAAATCACTTTTTGTGCAGTGTGATCAGAAGGTACAGTAAAAGTTATCTCCATATCTTAGTTAAGCTGTTTATTTTGTAAAATTAAATAAAAGTGATGGAGATTACTGCTAATGGAACTCATTGTGTTCTCCTTAGACATTTACATTTAGAGAACATGTTAATGTGCTGTGTTCTCCTTTAATGTATTCCTTAAATTTTCTTTGATATTTGAAAGTCTTAAATTTACCTTCATAAACTTGTAGAAACCATAATATTACAAACATACTGTACATTTTTTGAAAACTAATTCAAAAATAGTAATGACTTTTTCTATTACTGATTGTCCAGTAGGGGGCAGCAGATACGCATGCACTTTTGGCCCCTCAGTCTGACCTCACATTTACTATGATGTATGACCTTAAATAAACTTACTGCTGAATGTAACTTTTGCATTCATTATACAAACCTTTTATGTAATCTTTTTCTATATATTATTAAAAAGGATTCTGAAGATGCCTCAGGGATGCAACGTTTGGAATTTAAAAGCAGGCATGTTAAATAGCACTAACTGGAAGTACCCCACATTTTTCTGACAATTAAAAATAAATTTATGTTTCAAATTCCATGTTTGGTGAAGCTTCAGCTGTCACACTCCTTCAGAGCTGTTTTTCAGTTTGTTATTGACAGGCATCTCGCAAGTCTGGATACAGCAGGAGTCTAGAATGCACATGCTGGTAATATTTAACCATTATGACCCAGTTACAGTTTATGGATGGAAAAAAACGTACGTGAGCTCACATAGTTTCATTAATTATTTAGAAATCAATGGATTGTTATAATAACTATGTGTATTTTAATGATATATACAATCTGTTCTATATCAGGTCTGGCCTTTCCAATATGCAAAGAAATAAATCCAGACATTACTACATCATATGTCCATTGTGTGACTCAGGGCTTTTTCTTTGAAGTACTGTAGGGAGGTGTGTTCCTCTACTGTTTCTTTACTCATGCTTACCACACAACAAATGCTGACAACGGGTGAACACACGCACATACACCGCAACGGCCAAAGTACATGTGAGCTCAGACAAACCCTTCTGCTGCATTTCTTTTCCCTTTTCGTGTTTGCAGGCATTTAGAAGAGTATCGAGAGGAGATTTCAACCGGACAGAAGGGTGAGTTCTTTCAGCTGTTTCTATATGTGTTTGGTGAAGACAGCACTCAGGTGAGCTCTCTGTACGTTATTTGAGTTTTTGTGTCTTTTTTTTATGGATCTAATTGGAGGTTGAAGGTTAAACACAGGTTAAGGATTAAACATTCTGTAGATAAGTGAGTAGACGCACATACACTGACACATGGAGCATGTGGTGTAGGTGTGCAATGCTGAAAGTGAAGGTGGGTGAACTTTTAGGAAATCTGATCTGGTGTGAACAGGGAACAAGGTGAGCAGGTCAGGTCTCTATATGAAGTATAAGGTTATCTTATAATTATTTAGCAATAAATGGACAGTAAAGCTTTGCTTGAAGTGGAGAATTGGTGTGTTCGGAAGCAGGTATTTATATGAGATGAGAAGCAAAGTCCTCTCTGTCTCTTTCTGTGTTGTCATTAGGTGTGTCCATTTCATGTCAGGTCAGCTCACAAAAGAAGCAATCTGAGTGGCTAATTTTGAGTCTCACTTCAGTTCAATGGCTCTGTTTTGCCTTTCGGTTTTCACATGGCGAGGGTCAGAGGGACCCATAGGCTGTCATGTGTTTATGTATTAGAAGCTGTGGTCTTGTGTTTGTGGGTCAGAAATGAATAGGGGACTGAGGCAAAAATGAACTTAAACTTAAAGCATTATTTGTGACTTATTATATATATTGTAGTTTGCAATGTGGTGGTATTGTGAACTATTTTTATCGTCTCAGAGGAAAAGAGATACTGAATGAAAAGAATAGAGGAAGCGTCTTTGGTCTGAAAGCAGATTTATATCTTGTGACTCCTTGATGAAGGAACTGTGGCTGCTTAAACAGGCTGTGGTTTAAGTTTCCTTTGTGCACAGATTTTTAAATGCTGCTATTAATGTTTGGTGAGAAATTGCTTATGTTCTCTCTCAACAAGTCACTTTGTAAAGTATCTTCTTATTTATTTATTTTTTTAACTTTTCAAATGTGCTTTATGTACTCTACCATTTAAAAGTCAAGATTTTTTTTTAAGAAAAAAAGGAATTAATACTTTTTTCCAGCGAGGATGCATAAAATGTATTAAAAAGTGACAGACATTCAGATAAAAAGGACATTTATGTTTTTAGAAATATTTGATTTCTTTTAATAAAAGAATAATGAAAGGGAAATATTAAGTAGCACAACTGTTTTCTACATTGATAATAATAAGAAACAGTTCTTGAGCATCAAATCAGCATATTTGTGAAGGATCATGTGACGCTGAAGACTGGAGTAATGATACTGCAAATACATTTTGCATTCACAAGAATAAATTAAAATTTTTAATAGATTTAAATAGAATGGCATGCTTGAGATCTAATGTCACATGATGTGTAAAAAAAGGCAAGTAAACTATGACTTAAGTTTTTTTTTTTAAGCTTGTCATTTCCAGTCAAGCTGTAATTTTGCCAAATTATGCAAGAACAAAAAACAAAATGGGTGCATGAAAATCTAGCTATGCAGTTAGGCTTAGCAAAAGGAGTTGACCATTTATTACAGAAGTTATGAAAATACAATTTCCACCATCAGCATTTTCACTACAGAACACTACTACACACATGGTTTTCATTAAGTGAGTGAGTGAGTGAGTGAGAAGACTTTATTAATCCCGAAAGGGAAACTGGTTTGCCACCAACTTAAAACATACAGCCAACAAGCACACCACACAGCTAACACACATAAATAAATAATTCAACATTTAAAAACTATGAAAAACATGATTAAAAGACCAATAAGACATGATTATAACAAGATACAGTTGCACAATTCAGAAATGCAAAGCAAAGAACAGACAGTTCAACAGTTTGACAATCAATAGTGTTCATTAAAATATCTGACCACTGCAGGAACAAAAGTCCTTCTCAATCGCTCATTGGAGCACCGAGGTATAATTAAACGCTCGCTGAAAGAGCTTTTGAGTCCTTTAAAAACACTGTGTAGTGGATGGCCTTCAAAAAACATAACAATTTTTCATTTCGACCTCATCCTCTTCTCCACAATGACCTCAAGTGAGTCTGGGATAAGACCAATAACTGAACCAGCTCTCTTGATCAGCTTATTGATCCTATTTTTATCATCAACAGAGAGCTGCCCACCCCAGCAAATAACAGCATAAAAAAGAACACTAGCCAAGATCCCCTGATAGAAAACATCTAAAAGCTTTGTACTAATGTTAAAAGATCTGAGTTTTCTCAAGAAGAAAAGTCTTGACTGAGCCTTCTTTATTAAACATTAGTGTTCTCTTTCCAATTTAATTTTTCATCCAAATGGACACCTAAAAATTTATATGACTGAACAATTTAGATCGGCTGGCCATTAATTATAACTGGGAGGACCTTCTCCTTTTTCTTTCTAAAATCAATCACAAGTTCTTTAGTCTTCCCTATATTTAGTTTTAGAAAGTTTGACTCACACCAGCTAGAAAAAAAACTGAACCTCCCTTCTATAAGCAAGGTCATCACCCTGATTAAGTAGACCTACTAAGGCGGTGTCGTCAGAGAATTTTTGTACCAGACAGGATGACTGACTATGCCTATAGTCAGCAGTGTAAAGTGTAAATAAAAAGGGAGATAGAACTGTGCCCTTAGGTGCTCCAGTATTAGTTAAAATAATTTCAGACTGTTTGTTACCAAACCTAACAAACTGTGGTCGTAATAGCAGATAATCTAAAATCCAGGCAGTAGTTGTGTTATGCAATTTAAAGTAACAGAAATTTCCGATTTCTCTTGTAATATATCTACAGTATGTTCACTGCATTCATGTGCTTTAATAATTTACATGCATTAAATCTAATAAATGTGAAAAGTGTGTATTAAGAGTCTGAGACTAATGAATGATGTTAGAGAACCCACAGATTATTATTTTATATAGTAAAGTTACATTTCATCTTGAAGATTTCTATGCAATTTAAATGATGCAAATTTAAAGTTCTGCATGTCTGATTGTAAGTCTTGACAAAGTCCTACTGTTACTGTATGTTGGCTGTAATTTCAACCAGTGCAGATCTTTCATGGGTTCTTGCAGATTTGATCATCCCTACATGCCAAAACGAATGCTTTGAAAAGAGTCCTGCATATTATTGAACTGAAGCTAGTCTCGTCCTCTCTGCAGATCTCCTCCCGAGAGGGAACACTATTGTGATGGCGGAGGAATCGGAATTTGACCTGGACTACATTACGGAGCGTATCATTGGCATCAGCTTCCACCAGTCCTGCACAGAGCAGACGTACCAGCACAACCTGCACAGCATCACGCAGATGCTGCAGTCCAAACATGCTGATCGATACATGGTGAGAAGACCAGAAAAACAAACGAATCAGCTGTCATTGTGTGTCTGTTGACTTGACTGACTCTTGCTATTGGGGTCACATGGAATAAAACCTTTATTTTCCTGCATGCAGGTCATTAACTTAACCGAACGCAGTGATGATCTCAGCAGGATGAATCACAGGGTAAAGTTAAACTGTGACTGTTACAGATGTTTAATAGTATTCATACTTCCATTCTAAAGTTTGGGGTCCATATTTAAACTGCTCAATATTATTTTGTGGCAGCCATAGTACATTTCAGGGTTCTTTGCTGAATAGAAAGTTCAGAAGAACAGGTTTTATTTGAAATATATTATTTTATTTTTTTTGTAATGTTATAAAAGCCCTTACTGACACTTTTGATCCATTTATTGCAACCTTTCTGGATAAAAGTATCAATTTATTTGAAAAAAAAAAAAAATTAAGAAAAAATCGTACTAACCCCAACTTGAATGGAAATATATGTTTAACTGTTTCACATTTCTGACTGTTAGGTGGTGGATTTGGGATGGCCAGAGCGACATGCTCCGTCGCTCCATCTGCTGTGTTCGGTGTGTAAAAACATGGACAGATGGCTTAGGGCATACTCTGAAAATGTGCTGCTGCTACACTGCAAAGTGAGATTTAAAGATATTTGCAGTTTATTCTCAGGCTCAAAGTCCATTATTTGTCTCTGGGGCTCTGAGTGTAGGAATGCCACGGTTGGTTTACTTCTCCCTGTGTCTCTCATAGGGCTGCAAAGACAGAGTGGGTGTGGTAATATCCTCTTACATCCAGCTAGCTAACGTTTCCACCAGGTACAACTCAACAATTTACATCCATTGTTAACAAGTCAAAACATCTTTATATGACAACTGCCTTCTCAGACAAGCTGCTTAAAGACAAAGTTACTATTCACTCATGCCATTCTAATCCTGTATGTCTTTCTGTGTGATTACAATAAATGGCCACGGGCACCATAAAAAGTAGTCCTTTTGATTGTGCACTATATTCCAAGTCTTCAGAATTCATATGTGTGAGGAACAGATTCAAATTTAAGTAATTATTCTGAAAATATTGATGCAGTCGTGGGAGTTCATGAGCAATGTCCAGTTTTTGAACTAATAATTTTTCAATGAATTGGTTGAACCAGCTCACAAGTCCAGTCTGAATGATTTGTTCAGTGATCCGGTCGCAGAGATTCTTAAGTTAGAACATACTGTAGAGGAATATTCAGAAAGATTTTAAAGCTTTATACATTTGTTTGTGTCTTCTTTCTGTCTTTCAGTGAGGAACATGCATTAGATCTCTACTCCATGAAGAAGTTCTGCCGTGATAAAATGGTTAACCTTATGACTCCATCTCAGAAAAGGCGAGGCTCAATCGTTTATGCATTAACTTTCTTTTTCCCCTTCTTCCTGATGCTTTTCACCTTGAAGCATACTGAGGTTACTCTCTGGACAGCAGTTCAGGGTCACACATGAGAGGAAATCCCCCTATGCAATCTGGATGTCCTGACATTATTCCAACTTCCTTTTTCTTTTTTACATCATACTGAAAGACATGGCCTGTCAGCCCTCATGCATGTGCAAACTGAGCAAGAGTTTTGACTTTTTCCCCTGCTGTTTAGTGCATTATCATTTTCCTCCCCTTATGTTCTCCCATCTCTATTGACTCTAGAAACACTTTTCAGAAGATGAGTTATTGTAAAGTTTCAAAAATGGCAACATAAATATTCTGCACTGATCTGTTGTTGGAACAACACAAAGAAGCTGTCTTTGGCAACACTATAAAGAAGCTATTTATTCTCTTTGATAGAGAGGCACACCCAGAAAAGCACTAAATCAATGGAAGAATGTCAAGATTTTTTTTTTCTCTCCATCTTTCAGAATCAGTAACACTTTTCTATGGAAGTTTGTTTCCACAACAGGCCCTTTTCAGTTTATATCTTATAATTCTGAATTTATTTCTTTTTCTTAGAATTGTGAGATTTAAACTCAATGTTACCTTGCAATTTCTTGAGTTGTTTATTCACAATTCTGAGAAGAAAAGTCGAATTGTGAGAAACTTAGAAAAAAGATAGAATTAGAAGATAAAAAGTCACAATTATCTTTTTTTTTTCTTCCGTGGCAGAAAAAAAGTCTGAATTGTGTGATGTTAACTCACAATTGTGAGTTTATAACTTGCATAAACTCAACAAAAAAAGTGCAAGAAAAAACTAAGAATTTATATCACGATTCTGACTTTTTTCTCATAATTCTGAGTTTATATCTCACAGTTCTGAATTTTGAGAAAACAAGTCGTTGCAAAAAAAAGTTGCAATTATTTTTTATTTATTTATTTTAATCTTGTGGTGGAAATGGGCTTCCATACTTTTCACACATTTGGCTTGTTTGTTTGGAAATACTCATGCAATCTGATGCATTTTTTCTTCCTCCAAAATCCCTTTGTTTTAAAATGCTGATAATTGCCAAATAAGACCAGGCTAATGCATTTTCGCGGTTTTATTATTGATTTCATCTGCTGGTGTCATCAGGCTTGATTTAGTGTGGTCATGTGTCAGTAAGAGTGACTGTGGTGTTTTTGGATGATTCAGGTATGTGCAGGTGTTTGGCAGGCTTCTTACCCGTCAGATCCACATAAACTCTTCCCCGCTCTTCCTCCATGGCATTAATATCCATCCCATTCCTGACTTCCACCCTACAGGTGAGGAAATTCTTCTCTAATCTTTTTGTATTCTATCTATTTGTTTTCTTTTTATTTATTATTTTATATATTTATTTTATTTATTATTTTCTTTTTATTTATTATATAATAAAAAAACAACAACTTTGCTACATGTACTGCGTTAAGCTAACTGTGAATTGTTGTAGCACTTGCATATCTTTGCTCTCTTGTTGATTTTGCTTCCGTTGTCCAAGTTAATAGTTGATGAACCATTACTGCGAGCTCTTTTAAGCAAACTATCAAAAATTTAATACTATTTTCCTCTGGGTTTGTTTGTTTGTTTTCAGTGTGTCAGCTGTTTATCAGAGTGTATCAAGACACACAGACAGTATACACATCAGGAGTGCAGTAAGACACCAGATAATATATAAATACAACATGAAAGCAGTTTTGTAACGTGCTGGACGTATTATATGTATTATATGTATCATCATGTTTATCCATGTGATTATACAGTATTTGTAATATGTGTATATTTAGTAGTGCTTGTGTATAACTCTCAGGCAGGTTGCTGTAAATCAGACAGACAGAGTGTGTTTTGTTCTGGAACCCCCACAGATGCTCAAAGGCGATTTCATGGTGAGATGTCTCTCCGTCCCTTACGCGCACACACACACACACACACACACACACACACATACACATGCAGACAGCACTAATCTTCATTTCTTTATTCTCTCCAGATTGCGTGTTATCATAAAAATGATTCCATGAGGACTCATGAGACAGTGTTTCGTGTGCAGTTCCACACTGGTGCTCTATGTGGAGAGCAACTTTCCTTGCAGAAAGCAGACCTTGATCATGCAAACATAGGTACACAAAGTGTTTTTGGTCAAATCTTTGCACTTGAAGTGTCCCAAAAGGTTTTGGAGGTTTTCCCATTTGCAAAATATCAAACCAAATAATGTTTATTTTGTATGTAGCACAAAAACTTTTATCTTTTCATATAAATAAATTGACTTAAAGTATTTGAACTGTAAATCTGGTAGACAAATGTTATTGGAAAATGTTCATGGTTAATAATAATAACAAAATGTCATAAACAGCAATTACTGAAACTTTAATTTTATTTTAAAATTTAAAAAAGTATAAAAATTAACACAATATAGAAATAAAAAGTATAATAGTTTTCAGTGATATTACAATAAAACTGAAAGTGGACTGAATACATTAAAGCAATATGATCAGACTTTTTTTTTTTAAACATGAATGTTCTACAAGGTAATTCTTCTAAGGGTTATAAGGCATAAGCTCCCTTGTTATGTAATGTTGTGTTTTATATAGTTAAATAATGGGGAAAATACAAAGCATCTGTGAAATAAGCGAATTGTTTTCCAGGATTGATGCCAGAAATATGTGCATAATTTTGCATCCACATTATTGTTTTTGTTTTATTGTAGAAATAAAAACTGTCTTTGACATGTGTTTTCCTTCTACAATGGAAAGAAACTGATTTCATACATCCTCTAAAAATTTCAGTTGTTTTCAGATGACATTTGATATTTGTATGTAATGTTTGTTATATATATACTTTTTGGGCCAACATACATTTGTACTTGTTTATTTTTAGTACAGGTTTGTGTTTACTAGTATGTGAGTGTGTGTGCGTGACTGAGCATGTGAGCAAGTGCTGAATGTTTTTGGTAAATAATAACAGACAAGACACACAGTGACACAAGCAGATCGGAGAACACTTAACCCTTTACACAAACACTTAATTTTCGTCCTTACGCAACTGGAAACCTTACACAGTCAACCGAACTTTTGGATGGAAAGAAGCAAAAACAGTCACATGGCTGTGGCGAATGTGCTTACAAGTCACAGATACATCAGCTGTCATTGAACTTTTGTGTTTTGATATTCCCACATTGCTTTGCAGCATAGTTTTTTCCATACCTTTCATCCTTTTCAGTCATCATTTGCTCTTGTCTCTATTCGACCCAAGATTCCCAGAGGACGGTGTGGTGGAGGTGCTCTTTTCAGAAATTGCCAACAGAGGCCCATCCCTTGCTTCAGGTATCCTCTCATTTCTCTGGAATGAAAGGTGTTTTATGGATCTTTGTGAATTTGCATTATTCAGTGTGGCTAATTTGGGTAGAAATGAATTTAGGAATAAATTAACACACTGTTTCTCCATTTCAAGATGGTGGCCACTGGAACAGTTCAGCAGTTGACATTGAAAATGACCCTCTGACTTCACTACTCACTCAATGGGACTTCACTGAAAATCTTACAGCAGCTGGTAAGAATGGACTAAAGTTCTTCATAATGTCTAGAATAGTGGTCTTGAATAGAACTAGAATATAAATGTTATTTTTTTGTTTGTTTTTTTATGTGTCCTCGCTTTTATTACAGAAAATTTCTATTTCAACTTTTGAACTTTTTGAACAGTTTCTTTTAACACTGACAATAAACAATAATAGCACCAAATCAGCATGTTAGATTTAAAATTACATTTTTAAAAATATTAAAATAGAAGGCAGTTCTTTTTTATTGCAATAATATTTTACAGTATTGCTGTATTTTTTAATCAAATAAATGAAGGCTTAAAAATGGTTTATAAAGTTGTGTCATTGACATTTTAATAGCTTTTTAGAAATTGAAACAGTAGAACAATTCAGAAGTGACACAAAGTGTGCTAAACTGCTGAAATAAAATTTGCTTAGACTAAGATCCTCCCATGCTGTTGGGCACTTTGGGTCTCCCCACCGTTGTCGGTCCTCTACCAGCACTTCAGCTTCATCCTGCTGAGCTTGAGATCGTTGCTAAAGGTTCAGAGCTAGGTGGTGCAGGGTCGATCTCAGCCACATTTGGCCCCCAGTGCACCAGTGCATTTCCACCCGAGCAATGTGATGTCATTGCACTTGTAGAATATGCCTGGCTAGTCTAAGGCGTTGTTATGTGATTGTGACTTGAAGGCTGTTGGAATTTCTCAGCTGCAAGACTTCTTCATTTTTGATGAGGTCAATGTACTGGATGTTGAGGATGCGCTGGAGACATCGCTGGTGGAATCCATTTATCCTCTGGACAATGTTTGCTGTTATCTTCCACGTTTTGCATGCACAGATTGTGGTTGGGATGACAATGGAGGAGTATAGTCATAAATAGATTTAAGTTGACAACCAGATGTGCTGGAGGTGACAAAAGACAAGCAAGATTTCCTGATCTGGATTTTGGTCTCAGCATCACCATCACTATCAACATCACAAACGATGCTCCCCAAGTAGGTAAAATTTTCCACTGCCTCCAGATGTTTCGCGTCTACAGTGATATTGACTGGCATGGCTGTATGTCCGGTCTTCATGATCTTCGATTTTTCCGGGCTGATACGCAGGGCGAACTTACTGGCTTTGTGGCTGTCTCTCAGTTGTGTCTTAAAGCTGAGTTTCACCTTCGCCGAATCGGGCCACGTCATCGGCAAAATCTAGATCTGTTAAACGATCTTGAACCATTCAAGGGATGCCTGCTCCAGTGTATGCAGTTGCCATCTTCATGACAAAGTCAAGGGTGATAAGAAAGAGGATCGGCGAAAGGATGAAGCCCTAGCAGATGCCGGTAGTGATCTCAAAAAAAGCTGTGTCCTGTGTCAGTTCTTACACGGCAAGAAGTGTTTAGATATAGATTTATAAAGATGATCACAAAGGCTTCTGGGACATCAAAGATATTGTCAATGTCAGTGAGGATCTAGAACCGATTTTGAAGGTCAAGGTCAATATCTTGATTGTTAAGTTTCTCTGTGGCATAGGGATGCTTGACCACTACTTGTCTTTGGCATTTGAGTTTGAGCTTAAGATTTGACTAGACTAGATAATGGTCAGAGCCAAAGTCTGCCGCCCTGTAGACCCGTGCATCATGGAGAGATGTCTGCCATAGTCAACTGATGCAGATGTGATTGATCTCATTAAAGGTGGCACCATCTGACACACGCCATGTCTTCTTGTGAATACGACAATGTTGAAAGAAGGTGTTACCGATACAAAAGTTCAAAATGAGATTAGCCACTCACCGTTATCACTCTGATGTTCAGAGGTAATGCAAAAGGACCAACAGTTCAAGTCCGTTTCGATCACTGCCCAGCTGTGCATTGAAATCACCAAGGACAATCTTGAGATCATGATGAGGTATTTCATCAAGGGTATCTTGTAGTTGGCTGTAAAACTCATCCTTCTGCATTGTCAGTCGGTGCTTAGACTTGAACAATCGTATTTCGGATGTTGTTGGTCCAGAGGTGCGCAGAGATTACCCTATCACTCACAGGTTTCCATCCGACAAGGGATTCAGCTGCTTGTTTGCTCAGGACAATTCCGACACCTTGTTGGTGACATGCCAGAAGAACAGGACGATCTTGCCATCACTGGCCAATTGTTCACCACCAATCCACCGTACTTCACTAATTCCCAGTGCATTGAGATGATAATTGTCGAATTCCTGGATGAGTTGGGCAAGGCAGCAGGTTTGATGAAGTGTGTAGACGTTCCAGGTGCCAAGTCTCATAATCGTTTTGGAAGAGAAAATCGCATACTTCTTCAGGCATCGGACCCCCATTGCTGGTTTGCTCCAATGTGGTCATCTGGCAGGGATCTGATTCACTCGTTCGGTTAATAGTGGCCGAGGAGATATTCCTTGTTCCTTTGGCACTATAGATTTTATGGGGATGGGTGGCTAGACCGATGCCCAACCCCTCGTCCTTTCTAATCCGGGATTGGAACCGTAATGGTGGAGAAATTAAATTTATTTACACAATATTTACCTAAAAATCACAAGCGTTGGTCCATTTTAGAAAATAACAAGAGAAAAGTTTTGCTAATTGGCAAATTATAAATATTAATCAGTACAGATCTAAAAATACCAAATATTGTCCTATTATTTTCATCACTAGTCGAGAATAAATGATTATTGGGTATGGAGGCAAGGACAATGGACATGGGATTAGGCTATAATCCTGGATTCTTGCTGAATCAAAATCAGAGTGTAACAATTGCTGCGTGGACATTGTGTCCTGCTCACAGCGAAGGAGAAAGTGTTCTATGGTGCGGCTAAATGGTGCTGAATATTGGGATTATAGCACCTAGTCCAATTATGCAAACTTTAAATCCACCATATCATTTATACATTAACATGTCTATTTGTCTTTCTTTATTCTCATCATTTCCTCAATAAATTACAGTTAGTTTTACTTTGCGTACACTTTGTTAACATACTACAGACACACTAAATCTGGCTTTGCATTCACTGACTGTTTTGGGACATGTTTTTATAGTATTTCACAGGGTTCTTGTGGGCCTTGAGTGGTGAAACCGTGGGTTTGTGGGTATTTATTTTTAGAGAGAAAACAAAAGCATGCACATGTAAGCAGTGTTTAGTTTGGTTTTCCGAGACATGAATGCTTGTAATGGTCTACTAATTGTTAAGTTACGGTCTGCTACAGGAAACACGCTTTACCTCTAACACCGTTATTAAGTCTGGGCACTGTTTGCTGAGGTTAATTGGAACATATGAGACTGTGAGGGACTGTTCAGAATCCGTGGAAAGCTTAACCTCCTACAATAATAGTAAAGTTCTTGTATTTGACCCTAATCTAATCTTGTTTGGCCTTAGGCCTCCGCACCATAATGAGCTCCAAACAAAACCTGCCAGTTACCATAGTATGGCCACAGTGCTCAGTGCTCATTGCTGTGACTGTTTTCCTTGAGAGTTTGTAATTACTGAAAATGTTAAGGTAGCTGCACTAAATGAACTGTAGTAAAACAGAGCTGCTCAAACTACAAGATGTTTTGTCATGGAGAGTGAGTCAGAATATCAAAGCAGAGGGATGGAGCTCAGACATAACAGACCCAAATGACTCGTGTGTTATTCAAAGGCCAACATCTTAGGGAGAGCGGACTTACATTAACTGGTTTGAGTTGTCTTCTAGGCAGAGGTGAAACATATATGCTGAATGATGGCAACCATAATAGTATTTGGATCATTCTTTGCAATGTATCCCTTTTCGAGTCTAATAAGATGATATTTAAAGCCATTTTAAAAAATATACAATAATTGAATACATCTTCATTGAGATTTAACAGTAACAGGTTGACCGTTGTACAGTTCAGTTTGATTTTACAAGCCTTGTGCCCAAGATTGTGAAACTACAGTGTGCTTTCAATTATGAAGTCTTTACAGATATCCACATTTCAGTCATCAGATGTTTACTATATAAAATCAAGCTAACAGGGTTGACATTTAAAACTGTATTGCAAAACATAATTGTATTAAAGGGAACATCAGATGCCCATTTTCCTCAAGATGGTAAGTTATTTTTAGGGTCTTCATGAAATGTCTGTTACATACTTTGGTTAAAATTCTTCAGTGGATGTGTAAAACAATGCCTTTTTACTTGTCAAAAACAGCTCTCTTCACAGCGACCCGTTTTGGTGCATGTCTCTTTAAATGCCACCCTCTCTTCTATGGGGTGTTGACAGAAGACACATGAATATATCGATATATGGCTTGGAGGTGCATGCACTTCAAATTCAACCAGCTGCAAACTGAAACAGCTCTTTGGATGACAGTTTCAGACTCAGCCCATAATGAACTGGCTGCATGTTTTCTTTTCAGCTTTTCTGAGCTGGCAGAACTAAATGCAACTAAATGCAAAAAAAGCTACAAAAGTAAAAGGATGATTTTATTGACAATTTAATTTTATGCAATTATAACAAAGTTTTAGTTACTTTGGCAGTAATTTGTTACTTGAAAAGGGGAAATTTGATGATAACATGGTTTACACTATTTTATGTAATCTTATATTTCAGTATAAATAATTTACGTCACACCAGTGCCTATGATATTTATTTCTGAAGTAGGTGAATTTGCTAAAGATGTAAACATAATTTTATCAGTCATGCAGAAAATTAATTTTGGCTTAAAAATTGTAAAAATCTAAATTTTTTCCTGTGGTAAACTACTTTTTAAAAGTTTGGGATCTCTAAGATGTTTTAATGTTTTTGAAAAAAGTATCTAATTCTCACCAAGGCTGCATTTATTTGATCAAAAATACAGTTAAAACAGTATGTGAAATGTTATTCTAAATTCAATTTGAATATATTTTAAAATGTAATTTATTCCTGTCATGCAAAGCTGATTTTCAGCAGCCATTATTCCAGTCTTCAATGTCACATGATGCTTCAAAAATCATTCTAATATGCTGATTTGGTGCTTAAGACACATTATTTAAATGGTTGGGCTGCTTAATATTTTTGTGGAAACTGTGATACATTTTTTTTCCAGTATTATTTGAACATTATAATTTTATGATTTGTTTTTTTTTGAATATTTTGTAACATTGTAAATGCCTTTTCTTTTGATCAATTTAATGTATCCTTGATTTTCATAAAAAAATCTTACTGACCCCAAACATTTGAATTGTATTGATGCAGTAACAACAAAATTCAGGATGGCTCAACTTACCCACTGGCACATCTTAACCCACCTTCCCCTACAGTATATGCACAGAACTGAATTATGCAGAAATAAATCGCTTCAAGGAGTGGAACATAGTGAGTGTTTAACTCCACGGAAATGAACTTTGTTCTCCTTGTCTAGTTAAAGTTCAGTGATCAGGGAACAAATAAGTTGCACTTGCTATGTTTACCCTTCGCTTCTGCACATAGTTTAGTTTTTTAGATGCTAAATGGGCTACGCACAAGAATCTAAAATTCCAGGGCCAGATATTTAAAGGTTGGGAGTTTCTGTGCACAACTGTAAAAAAAAATCAATCCCAACAACTTAATCATGTGTGTCATATGGCACTGAGGCTTGATGCACATCTGGTTGTGTGATTCTGTCTCGAGCAGCTGTGTAATTTAGAGATACCTCATGGTTGGAGCACAAACAGCCTTTACAATTTACAATACATAAACTCAAATATAGAATTGCACACGCTCACAAACACACACTTGTATGTCTGTAATTGTTGCCAGTCGTAGCAACAAACAGACTGAACGAATTGTGCTGCCAACCGATCAGAAGTTGCATGCTTTCTCTCTCTCTCTCTATCTCTCTCTCTCTCTCTTTCTCTCTCTCTCTCGTTATCTTTTTCCTTTCTTTCAATCTCTCTTTCATCATTGTGTGTTTCTTTTTACCTGGTATCTTGTTGTTTACTATACCAGTACCTTCCTTATCTCTCTCTATCTTCTTTTCTTTTGCGCTCCGTCTCTCCACCCACACATAACTCCGCCTTTGTGTTTACATTCCCCACTCCATATTTGGTGGGCTCAAGGTCCTCCAAGCGTCCGTTCGTGCTCTACAACAAGCATATGTGTGTGATTGTGTGTGATTGTGTGTGTGTGTGTGTGTACAGCTGTATTCCAAGGATCATTGGCTGGCTTGAGCAGAATAGTGCTTCGCAAGCCAGGATTTTCCCGTACACCCAGGAGGGGCACCTGAAAGGGGTTACCTGTGTGTAGAGGTGGAGAAAGAGAGTAAGAGATAGGGAGAGCGAGCAGTACTGTAAGAGGAAAAGAAGGAGGGAAAACAGGGGAAAGGGAGGAAAGAGATTGACTGAGAGAAAGAAAAAGAAGAAGAGGAAAGAAAAAGAGACCCGGGGAGCTGTTATCACCTTATGGGAAAGAATGCAAGCTGCCTGTCTGTTTAAAACTGCATGAGGAGAGAAGGACAGAAAGAGAGAGCAGGACAAAATGGGCACAGACGCCTGCAGGATAAACACGGTCAGCACCGCTTGCCTCTTTCCTTCCTTTTTCCTTATTTTTTACCTCTTTATTCAAGAAATGTTGTTTGTTTTTTCTTTTTTTCTGTACAGTAGAGACTCTCTTTCTCACTCTCATTTTTTTTTTCTCTTGCTCTGTCATAGTTTCCATGGTCAGAATCATCTGTTGTCCTCTCAGATACCTTTGGGGTCTGGTTTGAGAGGGTGTTTCTGGAAAGCATTAGGTTTGTGATGCTACGTGCATTTTTGAAGCGGTGCAGGGTCGTGGGATATGCTTTCAGCAGCAACACGCTTGATTTATTTTGTGAGTTGTTGAAAGCTCTTGTGATAAATGAATGTAGTTGTGCTTAATTTATCAGGAAAAGTTGCCGCATGAATCACTTTTAAAGTATTTTGAGAGTAACAAGAATTTTCAGGTTGTGCATTTGATGTTTTATGCAGTCTTAAAATATTTCGAAAAACATACTTGGGCAGAATATGACGAAATATTAGAGTGTTGCTCTTTTACTAATTTATATTGTTTGTTGCAAAGTCAAATTGAAAGTCAAAGTCAAGTTTGTTGTCATTTTTCTCAATGTTCAGCGATGCATTGAAGTAGTTGGTTGTGATTAAGTGGTCTATTAAATATTTATTTTAGATTATGGTAAAGTTTGTATAATAGAATGACTGTTGAATCTCAGTTGTTGGGTGTGTGTTTGTATGACTATGTGAGTGTGTGTGTGTGAGAAAGAGTTGCCAGCTGTGGCGTTTTATCATGCATGCCTGGTATTTGGATTTCAGCCTCTTGAGACTAGTGAAGCATTACAGGTTTAGTTAAAAAGGTCTGTGTTTTTCACCTTTTGACATACTAACCAGTTATGCCATTGTGATTGGTCCCACTTTTCATCACAACAATTAATTGTTAGATACAATGTACTTACTCTGTTAATTTTGTATTGCACACACTTTTGTGGTGTGGTTTGGTTAGTTTTAAGGGTGTAGAGGTAGGATAAACAGTGCAATCACAGAAATAAATTCATTCTTCCAATAACTCTTTCAGTTTTTGTTTTTGTCCTGAAAGTTTGAGTTAGAATAATTTGTAAGAGTGTGATTAACACAATGTGGCTATGAAAGCAGTCTAGTGAGTAGATGCATTTACCTGTTTGGTGTGATGATGTTTAATGTCCATGACAACCTCTGTAGTCCCTTTTAGCCATTAGTTAGCAACCGGCTTTTTCAAGATAAATAAAAGATTCATAAGGGGGTATTACGTATGTATGTTTTTTTTGTAAAATAAAACATGAAAATATCTTGAGCTTATGTTAACCAAAACACCTATTTAGAAAAATCTAAACCCATTGATGGAACTAGAAGTGCTAAAATTCAAAAAATTTTTGGCCTGCAAAAACACATCATCCCAGCTGCACTCTATTGTCAAAATGGATCATAGAGTGTGGCGTGATGTTAAATATCAGTGTTTGTGTGTGTTTGTACAGCCTGCATGTGTGATGCTGCCTTCTGGCTTCATGTTGAACAGTAGATACGTGTTATCAGTCATGATCATTGCTGCGAGACTCTGAGTGTGTCATGACACATGATATTATCTGCTGCGATCAGTGTTCAGCTGCCGGAGGCTGACTGATATGTCTTTGCTAGAACACACACCACGGCCACACAAAGACATATTTAGGTCTGTGTACCTGTGTATTTGTGTGATGACTAAGGTGTCTGCAACTCTTTAGAGACGTGTTAACATTTACACTGGACCCCAGACTATGACACAGAGGACTGAATTTAGGAGGAGTGGGTGAAGATAAGGGGCCACAGGTGTGACTTTGTTTTCAACAAGTATGTGTCACCATGGTAACTTTTTAAACTTTCAAATTGTTATACCTAAAGAAATGAGTAGTAATTTTCACAAACATGTTTAAAATGAAGAAGTTTCACATATCGGAGATCATGGATGCCAAATATGACTGGAAAAATCTTTACAATCTGCCTTTTGCTTTTGCATGATGCTTCATCCACACCAGTAGGTGTCAGTATAAGTCATATAGGCTAGAGAAAAATACACAGTCATTTTTCAAAAGTTTGTATCTAGAGTTGAACTCTGATGAATGTCACTGCAATACCAATTACGGGGGAAATGGGATTTTCTTTGAGTTAGGGGTATGTCAGTGAGAAAATATGGCAGACACAGTAAATTCAACATCTGTATTGATGGTAAATTTGCTGAAGTGTATAAAAAAAGACAATTTTATTTACATTAATAATTGTAAAAAAATGCATTATACAATAGTAGATTGATGTGATAGTTTTGTACATTTACAACCTGTAAAGCACACCTGATACATTTTCTTTATTCATCATTTTGTAGAAATAGTATAAAAAAAACTTGCTTCATTTAGTTCCTTTCAAAGTGAATTGAACACACCTGATATCATAATTCCAACTTTCCAGCTCAGAAATATGATTTTTTTTAAATAGGACTTAACTGCTCCATAAGCCATCTTAAATGAGTTCCAAATCATAGAGGTCAACTTTATTGGACCTGTAATTTATTGTACTAATTCTAATTATTGTGCTAACTTTTTGTTCTCTCTTTCACAGCCAAGCAAAAAGAAGGCACACACTCTCTGAGCAGTGACTCTGGACTCTCCAGCTCCTCCCAGTGGACTGGAGGACAAGCCTCTGGGCTCCCAATCAGCTACAGCTCTGAGGAGCATCCCCAGCTCCCCAGAGTAAACCCTGGGCTAAGTATGGAGGAGGAGCAACCTTCTCCAGGCATCCTGAGATATGACCCTAAAGCCAATCAAGATGCATTTGATCATTCCAGTCATTTAAATGGTAAAGCTATGTTCATAGAGCGGGAGACAGACATTATAGATGATGACGATGACATCATTGTTCCTAATGATGCCCATGCTGCTGTTTCTGACTCTAAATACACACTGTCTTCAAAGGAAATGTCTGGTTTGTCTTCAGGTGAATGTCAGAACTCTGTCCAATCAGATGATTGCCAAAGTAAAGCTCCTCCTGCCATGTTTAGAGAGGATGTGAATTCCTCAAACACACTCATACACACTTCAGTACCTGCTGGATATCAGACACATATATGGGTGAAACAGCAACAATCCACATCTTACATGCACACTTCCTCAGACAGACTGGAACACAGGGAGGAGATGGAGCTCCAGAAAGGTGCAAACAAACCTTCATTACCAGACAATGGCTTTCCGGAGGCGCAGTCCGAGCCAGACAAGGACAATGAGTTTGAGACACTGGCTTTGGATGTAGATCAATCAATCGAGCAGCTCAATCAGCTGATCCTGGACCTTGACCCTGACTTTGAGCCAGTCCCCACCCGGGCAAGGGGTCACATGACCCGCTCGGCCTCCCTTGACACCAATGGAAAGACGCACTTGGGTAGAAGGGCCAAATACCACCAGTCAGGTAAGAGCAAATCCTGTTACATTTATCAGTCCTGAATCAATTTATTGATTCCAGCTGACCTGCAATCATCCACCAAAAAGTTCTAGTTATGTTTTAGGACAAAGTACTATGGTATTCCTTAAAATGTGAACATATTGCAAGCATTGTGTAACATAGTAAATATCAAAAGTACCATGGTGTTACGATCACACTTTATTTTAGGGTCCAGTTCTCACTATTAACTAACTATTAACTGTGGCTTTTGCCTCAATAAACTCATAATTACTGTTTATTAAAAGTTAGTTAGTTAGCAAGGTAGTTGTTACGTTTAGGTATTGGGTAGGATTGGGGATGTAGAATATGGCCATGCAGGATAATCATAATTACTGTTTATTAAAAGTTAGTTAGTTAGCAAGGTAGTTGGTCAAGTGATTTGAAAAACATCTTCAAAAAATCTTACCGAACCAGTGAAATCTTAGAATGGTAGTGTATGTATTTGTATAGATACATATGTATTACCCTCACATTTCAAAATACATGTGCCATTCTTGGACTCCTCTTTCACGCTTTCAAGCTTAAAAACTTAGCGCATCAGCGTAGAGACGGGCCTTTGGTGTTCAGTTGCATTTTTGCCTTATTCACTGGTTAATGTCTAGTGACTTTTTTATTTTAAAATAATGTTTGAGGTTTCTATTGTTCACTGGTTAATGTCTATAGTTAACGAAATGCACAAAAGTCGAACATACTTCCAAAAAAAAAAAATGGTCCTCTATGTACTTAGCTCCTGTTGCAAGGTTTGCTAAAGTCCAAAATAAAGTCCTTCCTGTTTTTCATTTCTGATTTGTGTGCGGTTGTGTCAGTAAGTGTGACTGCAGGTTGCTTGAATGTGGCCGAAACATGCACCTGTCGGGCCGTCTAGTATGGATTGCTTGCATAGTGTAAATGTGACCTCTAAGCTGCCTTTTAGTTTAAAAAAATTTGACATAATCTAGTAAATATATTTTCTAGCAGTGTATTAACTTTGCCTTTGATACACAACTTCTTTGACAAGCAAATTAACCATTTAGTGACTAAGACAACCAACCCTGATAATGGGTTCAATACATTGTTTTTTCATTGGCTTGTACATGTAAAGCATGTTTTTTCAAAAACACAAATGTTGTTCTTTCTGTGATGCAGTAATGTATGTATAGATACATAATGCAATACTCTGTCTCCTTTGACCTCGGCATACTTAGTGTGCCTGTGTGTAGGGTGACTGTGCATTCGACTGGTACTTAACGGGTCTTTTTGCTTTTGAAGTGTTTCCCCTGCCTTGCATATATCCCCTGTCTTTTCTGTTATAAGATCCCAAGGTCCTTTCTTGCTGGATCAGCTCGTGTCAGAACAGCTCTGACACCTGGAATGGAGATTCTTTGAGTAGAGCATTGAATTCATCCTGCTGAACAGAAATCTTTGCAGTGTTATTGAGTAGAGCATTGAATTCATCCTAGTATGTCACCTGGAATGGAGATTAAATCTTTGCAGTGTTATTATTTCTGTAGTATGTCACCGGATATATGCCTGGTGGTGTGTGTTTGAATACACATGGTGTAAGGGCTGAGGATTTTGTTTTTAGTCATCGTTAAGTCTCAAGGATTTTGTTTGTCTTTAAAGTGATAGTTCATAGAGCTTGTACTGTTGCCCATTTGTAATGAATTATTGCCATGTTTTTGTAATTATTATGAAAAACTGGGATCTAAAGTTCTGAGACTGCATTGATAATCTGGGATTATTGTTATTTAAATCCTGAAATAATCAATATGGGATATGGGGTGGGATAACTAATCAAGCAAATTTAAATTTGTGTCATTGATCATGTGATTGTTTGTATAGTTGTTGCTTCCATTGATATTTAAAATAATCTCTGGATCTCAAATCATGCTGGGGAATAACGTTTTCATGTACGTTGAGTGGTGATGTCATTAAAGCAAATGACAGACACTACAAAATAAGATATTTTGAAATTAAGCTTCAGTCAAACTGTTATAATTTGTAATGGATAAAACTGTTTAAGATAGAAGTATGCAAAGCAGAAGCATTTTCAATTTGACAATTTATCAAGCATCTTGTATATTTATTTATTTTATTTATAAAAATGTATTTATAAAATGTGTTAATTTATTTTATAAAATATATAAAATGTTATATATTTATAATATTAGTTTATTGATTTTATTTCTAATATTATTTTATTTTATTTATTTATTTATTTAATGTTTTTGTGGCATGTACTTTATCACAGCCCTGAAGTAAATTGCACGTTTATGTGCGGTCATAAACGTCTCCTAATGGATCTTATGAAAACAAGCTTTGTTTGAGAACATGCTATTTTAGTTTATGCTGTTTGAAGCTCTTTAACTTTGTTTGATGTTGTTAGAAAATCATAAATAAGAGTGAGATCCTCTTATTTCTGAAAGATAAGTCACCATTAAATGTGAACTGTCATGCACCGAATATCAATTGTGAATGCCAAATGAATAACTTTCTGTTTCTGTCTCTTTCTGTACAGGTTGGAGGCACAAACAGCTCAGTGATGTTTCTGAATACTCTCTGCTGCGGAGTGCAGCTGGCGATCCAACACAGAACAAACAGATATTCGTCTTTGACAAGCCATCTCTGGTACCTTAAATGTGCACACATTTATTACTGTACAAATACTTCATAATTATGTAGCCTCAAAATTCTAAATGTTTTAATGTTTAAACTCAAAACATTAAATGTTTTAACTGGAGACAAGTATGATAAAATCGCTCACCAACCCTCTGTAAAGTTCTGCCCAATGTCATCTAAAGTACAAGTTTAACTTGTACTGAACCTGGAACATTGCTACAACAATGCCTCATACTGTGTGTATTTGTCTGTTTCAGCGAGGTCTATATCGCACTGACGCTGTTGACATTGGTGACCTTCCTCCAGAGGCTGACAGTCCACCGTGGGTGGGTCTTGATCAAGTTCCGCCCACACCGGCATTTCCTGTGACACCCCCCACTCCATATGGTAAGACTGAAAACTGTGTTTGATATTTGTTATATGAGTATAACTCCCTCTTCCTCCCAGGATCTTATTAACCTCTGTTACTATTATAGTGTTATTAATATTATAGTATATTACTATTACATGTATGTTAATTTATGAAAACATTATTTCTATAGCACATTTACAAAATACATGCATTGACCAAAATGCTTTCCAGCAGATAACTTAAAAAATAGAAACATTTACGTACACATAGATACATTAAAGGGGTCATATGATGTTGCTAAAAATAACATTATTTTATGTATTTGGTGACATGGTGTAATGCAATGTGTTTATGTGGTTTAAGGTTCAAAAAACACATTATTTTCCACATACTGTACATTATTGTTTCTCCTCTATGCCCCGCTTCGAAACGCATCGATTTTTACAAAGCTCATCGGTCTGAAAAGTGAAGTGTGTTGTGATTGGCCAGCTATCCAGTGCCTTGTGATTGGCCGAATACCTCAAGTGTGTGACGGAAATGTTAAGCCCCTCACCATACTGTGATGCCATCTCCCAGCACGACCAAACAAAAACATTAAAACCCATTATATAGGAGGCATTTGTTGCATCCAGTGGGGACATAATTACTGATTATAATGACCTATACTGTCTTTTTACACATTGCGTTGTGTAACGTGCTGTGTAAACATAAAACCATGTCTGCATTTGTGATCAGAGAAACAACAAAACAACAAGCCTACTCTACACTGCTTAAAACTTGCATTTGAATCATCAGTGGCAATTTATTTAAATATTTAAACGTACTTACAGTCTGTGAGTCAGAACAGCCAGCATTGTAGTCTTCTCTCCCAGGGTCAGGAAACGGTCCTCCATAAAATGCATTGCACACATCTGAATATTTGGGTCGAACTGTTCTGGAACAGTGATGTAATTACAACTTAACCACTGATTTCTAGTTGTGTCCTCTTTTGGGCCAAACAAAGTAGTTTCACTTATACAAAGATACACAACCTTCTCCACAACATGGTGGTGGTGGTAACAGCGAGAATAAAAGTTACACCTTCTTTTTTTGCATGAACATTTGGGCGGTGTTATGCAAATCTTCCCACATCGTGATGTAGACATGTAGGGACGTGTTAGAATGAGCCGTTTTAGGGGGGCGTGATTGACTCTTCTTTATGCACCAAGAGCTTGTAACACTCCAAAGAGAAAGGAAAACTTGAAATCGCATCATATGACCCCTTTAAAACCTGGTAATGTCTCATTCTAAAACGTCTTTATACTCAATTTAAACACATCCACTGTCAAAAAAAATATATGCAATGAAAGAGAATTACATAATTGGGGAGCAGAAAACAGAAAATGCCCTTTCACCTTTTGATCTTAAAGAATCTTAAACTGAATCCTAAAAATAACAGGCAACCAATGTAAAGACGCTTAAACTGGAATAATACTACTGCTCTTCTTTACATGGGTCAGAAGCATTCTGCACCAACTAAAGCTAAGATAACTGGCACTGAAAAATACCTATAAAACAGTCATTATACAACGAATTGCAATAATCAATACGTGACATGACGAGAGAATCAATTTCAATTTGGAAATAACTCTTGAGTTGGTAGAAACCATCCTTCATTAATCCTTCATTAACCTGATTATCAAGTGCCAAGAGTAACACACAGGTTCTTAACCTGATCAGAAACACCTTCCCTAAGAAATGTACTAGTGAACAAAACAATTAATACATTTATGCATGTAGCAGATGCTTTTATCCAAAGCGACTTACAGTGCATTCAGGCTAACATTTTTTTTTTTTTACCTAACATGTGTTCCCTGGGAATCAAACCTACAACCTTTTGCACTGCTAACGCAATGCTCTACCACTGAGCCACAGGAATACCCTCTTGAATCAAGGGCATTATATACAAAAGTTTTGTATCAACAGCATATAAATGATAAGATTGAGTCTAATGAAAATAAAAATGGTCCAAGAATAGAACCCTGTGGCACACCACTGTTTAATGTGCTTAATTGTCTCTTTCCCCTCACAGTGAAGAGTGGACATGACTTCATCACTTCAAGACCTGGCTCTCAAACCAGTAGACACTACATGAACTCTCCAATATGGCAAGGTAATCAAATGACACAGAGGCTACATTGTTATGCTACTTCTTTTTATATCTACAGTAGCAAAATCATGGTTATATCTACTTGAGAGGGCAAGAATGTGTGCGGATATTATTTTGTGTCTTTAGTTGTTCCAGTTAGGAAAGCATCCAGCTGTATCTCATACAAATGTGACCTTTAAAAACCCCTGTAGCAAAGTCTGTCTTGCTGCTGTCGCAAATTCTGTGCTGCTCATAATAACTCTGCTACAGGATGTGGCCCTCTGGGTCAGGATGCATATTTCCTGTAACCTGGCCAGTCAGTGCTCTGGGAACTAGAGCTGTCCTTAGAATTAAGCCCGAAGTACTTCAGTTTTGAAGCAAACTCTTACTGTATGTGTACAGCTAAACACATAGCCTTCCAAAGTGTGTACAAGAAAGTGCACACATATGCACTAAAAAGTTTCATCCTTGTCCAGTGTTTGCACTATTTTTCTAGAAGTTATAAGCAATGAAAACTTTGTACTCATTTAAACTAGAGTTGTGTTGAAATTCTTAACTCCCTCAGACAAGTTCTTGTTAATGATAGCATCTGTTATTATTGCAGTCTCCAGTAGCCAGTGTTGCCACCTTTGTCGACCAACTAATTAGAACAAAAATGCAAAGTTTATGTGCAAGCTGACTGTACATAGTATGCATGTTTAGAAAAATCAGACTGCACACTTACTTTTATGGGGGAAATACTATTGCCTGATTACATCTTAATGAGGAGGCACAGGAAAACATGGGAATAATGATAGATTGGAAGAGCAAAGAAGACGATGTTATATCACATTATATTACAACATTTTTTACTTTTTTTACAGTATAAATAAATTGATAGATATAAAAACATTCACAAGCAACTACAAACCATAGAATTAAATGTTTTTATACTTCATAAATAATATTCAAGTAAGATTACCTGTTTTATAATCCAGTTTCCAGCATTACAAGATTTCTATTTAAAATGAAGTGATAATGAAATAGATTTGTTTCTTTGAACAGTGTTTAACACGCCCGGCCTCCAGCAAGTTTGGCCTAGAGGAGGGGAGGATGTCTTGTATATTTTAATTTCCTGATGTGGGAAGATTTGGAGGTTATGTAACGGTAGTCCATCTATGTTTTAGTGTCTAAATAAACAGGAGAAAATAAAAGGTCTTACTGACAGACAAATGCAAATATTTACACAGACGTTTGAGGGGGAAGTAAGGGAAAAGCACGGCCCCTTTCAATGAATGTATGTGCTACAGTGGCTGAGGTCACGTCAGGGACGTTACAGTCTGCTAAATATTTGAATATGTTTTAATTGTATATTTTTATATTTCATATTTTAAAATGCATCCTTGCTAAATAAAATCTTACTGACCCAGCCCCCCCCCCCCCACCACACATATATATATTAGTGGTGGGCATAGATTAATTTTTTTAATCTAGATTAATCTCACTGTAATCTTGGAATTAATCTAGATTAAAACTAGATTAATCTAGATTAAAACTAGATTAATCTAGATTTAAACTCAATGACTTCAAAAAAAAAAAAAAAAAAGACTACAATATCGTTTTAGAAAATGACTGTTTTGCATACAAGCAGATGTTGTGAGCAGCAGCACATGGTGGTCCATAAAAGGCCATCCTCACCCCTGACCCCAGTGCTGCCGTTTGGTAAGGTGAAACAGACTGTGAGAGTCTGCGGAGAACAATGCTTGAATGGCCTATCAAAGGCAGGAGAGCACTCATGAACTCAAATGTTAATGAAGCCATGGGGGGTTTTCACTGCCTTTCTGCCTCATGCCAGTTGGGGGCAGTCGTCCTCCCTCCCTCTTCCTTTTCTTTCAGCCCTCCCCCTTCCCTCCCTCCTCAAAGCTGGACTCAGTCAACCAGTGGCACTGCTGGAAGAATGAAGCAGTTTTCCATCTGGGGTTTAACAGAATTCCAAAAACTCAATGACTTCATTCAGGCTAGACTCAGATGAGTAGAGAGAGAGAGGAAGGGGACACAGTTGGACAGAACAGCAACTGTGTGACGTGATGGTCATGGTCAGTGTTTGTGCCGGGAAGCAGACAGCACAAAATAGAAAGAGAGAGAGAAAATGTGAGATGAAATAAGTGACAATGTAGGCATTACAGACTGTGGGCCGTGAAAGACTGAAACTGGGAGACTAAGTAAGCGTGCAGGAGCATCAGAACACAGCAGTGGCCGGCAAGTTCAGCTTATCTTCTGTGGATGAGTCTCTTTTGAGGAATACTTCAGCATGACTGCTTCTCTAGGTATGTGTGGAAAGATTGTGTGTCATTTTTGAGTTGTGCTTGTGTTTTTTGCATGTGTTTGAGCATTTGCTTGTGTGTTTGTATTCTAATGCATCAGCCATTTGCTGTAGCCATCTCTGACAGACTTGAATTGTCTTCTTGTCAGCATGAAGTCTATGTGAACACCACCTCACCATGGAAAAAACCTCTTCTCTTCTCTTCTCTTTTTTTCTCTTTTTTTTTTTTTTTTTTTCTCTTTTCTTTTCTTCTCGTCTCGTCTCTTCTGGTCTCGTGTCTTCTCTTCTCGTCTCGTCTCGTCTCTTCTCTTCTCTTCTCTTCTCTTCTCTTCTTCTCTCTCTCTTCTCTCTCTCTCTTTCTTCTCTCTTCTCTTCTCTTCTCTTCTCTTCTCTTCTCTTCTCTTCTCTTCTCTTCTCTTCTCTTCTCGTCTCGTCTCGTCTCGTCTCGTCTCGTCTCGTAACATGTAAACATCCTCTGTACCTAAATGGACAATTTCTCATTACATGAAAACTTGTTTTCAACAAAGTATCCTTATTATGCATGAAATATTTCTCTTGTTTTAAGAATATATTAAATTCAATAACATTAATGCTTAACATAAATAAAATAAATCTGCCTATACCCAGCATCTGGGTAAAAATAATAAAAATGTCCCAGCATTTTCTTTTAGAGTGTAGGTCATATATTTGGAAGATTATTTTTGCCTCATAATAAAAATATAAAATAATTTAATAATAATAATAATAAATGAAAATAAAATAAAAATAATTATTATTGCAATTTTTTATCTTACAAATTTTAGGTTTATGTTTATATGTGATGTGTGTGTATGTGGTAGGCTCTTTTGGTTTGTTTATATGTGAATGTTTCCTGTTTCAGCTGGCCCTTAGACTTGGACACTTTGTCTGAAGATCTGAATGTGTTATTTGCATTGCCAGAACTTCACTGATAAAGACAAACACTTTTAAAGCCCCAGTGTTTGTGCTTAAACTACTCTATATTTTGTTGGTTCTGTCAGTGTTTGGCATTCCTCGTGTGCTTTCTCACACACTCAGCAGATCATACTTTACCAGTGGGGTGTTTTGTGGAAAACATCTTGCATTCACTCTTTTCTAAAGCTCATTTACACTTGATTTGTCCCGTAATTCACTTCAGATTGGTGATTTAGGCTTTGGCACTTTCTCATCTGGCCAGGCAGATTTATCAAGCAACCATGGGAGGTACTAAAACAAAAAGAGATGGATGTGGTGCTCTTGTCATGAGTAAATG
This sequence comes from Cyprinus carpio, assembly GCF_018340385.1. NCBI lineage: Eukaryota > Metazoa > Chordata > Actinopteri > Cypriniformes > Cyprinidae > Cyprinus > Cyprinus carpio. The sequence continues at coordinate 97,268 of NW_024879351.1, read as the reverse complement.
TGTGAGCATGGAGTGGAGACAGTGGACACTATTCTTCTCTATGTCTCTGGACAAAGGACAGTTTTGTTTGGGCCTGTGTCCAAATGAATGTGGATGGGGAAAGAATGTGTTATGTAATTGTAGTAAAAATCTTGGGTCAGTTTGAACTAAAATTCCATCTGATTTGAGTTTAAGATTGAGCAGCACACATCCAAATTATCCAAAACAAACAATTTGGTTTGTTTATTACTGGTCTTTTGCCAGGGTAGGACTCACTTTGAAGAAGAATAGCAAAAAGGGCTTAAAATACTAACACTGAATAGAGCAACAAAACACAGCATAAACCACAGAAAAATCAATAAATATTGCTTCTATTAAAAAAAAAAATAAATAAATATGTGTACAAAGAAGAGTGGCTTCTGCTCTATATGCATAGAAAATACTGCCGTTGTTTATTCTTGAATAAATATAGCATCTAAGTTATAGCATCTACATTTTAACACATCCATTACAAAATTGAATAAAAAAAAAATATATATTAATCCAGAATCTAAAATGTAATATTTTCCCTTAACCAAACATTTAATATTAAATATTTTTTCCTTAAATAATTACATTATAAAATAATACACTTAAAATAATATTAATAAAATAAAATTAAAATAATAAAGCCCCTAATATTAAATATGTATTATTAAATCACCTAAATAATTAAATTCTAAAAATAATGCCAATTTAAATAAATAAACATCTAAAAAATAACATCTAATTATGTATTTTGCCAAAATAATTAGATTATAAAAATAGTTTTAAATAAATATCTGCCCTTAAATAATTTAATTATAAAAGTAAGTAAATGATTTAAAAAAAGAATTGAATATTAAAAGCAATGCCATCTAATATTAAACTTTCTTTGGTTTATTGATAATAATCATAATCTGTCTATTTATCTGTCTGTCTGTCTATTTATGTATGTATGTATTAGGATGGCAAGATTCACTAATTCACTGATAAATGTTTATTTATATTTATATATAATGCATATATGCTATGTGAATATGACGTATCACAACACTATGGATACCAAGGCATGTCTAACAGTCACATAGAATATTAGCATGGCAGAGGTATATACGGTATATATGTGTGTGTGGGGGGGTGTCTTTTTTATTTATTTTTTATAATTAATCATATAAAATCTAACCTACATTTTTAATGTTGGAGAAGCATATTATTGTCAAATAATGTGATTGTTATCTTCACTTTTCTTCTTATATTTATTTCTGTTCCTTCACTATGAATCATAAATGAATAGCTGGTTAGTTAGTTCAGTCAATGGTGAATGTGTATATTGCCTTATAAAGACCAAAAAACAGACTCCATAGCTATTTTAGTGTGCTGAGTACTTACATTCTCAGAAATTCCAACAATAGTTGTCACTGGGGCGGTACCCTTTCAAAAGGTACACTTTTGTACCTATTAGGTTCTGATATGTACACTTTAAGTACTAATATTAACCTTTAAAGTACCAAAATGGACCTTTGAAAAGGTACAGCCCCAGTGTCAGCTGTTGTACCTTTATTTCTGAGAGTGTATGCAATGAAAAAGGGTTATTTTTGGTATTGTTTTTTTGGACATGTTGTGCAGAACATCTAGTGGACAGGTCTTTAATACAGAAAAGACGTCATGTATATTTGGTCATAAAGGCAGCTGTGATCTGAGAGGAAACCCAGGTGTCAGATATATAAATCAGACTAGAGCTAATTCTTATTAGAGACATATTTTAGACCATGTATCGTAGTTTTGGAGTAATGCTTTTGACTGGAAAGCATTTAATCCTCCTGTGTTGAATTCTCTGTTTTTATTTTCCCCTCCACACATTCTCTGTGCAGCTCAGCTTTGCAGCTTTGATCACAACAGCTGGACATTTTTCAGCTTGGCTCACTTTGTGTGTGTGTGTGTGTGTGTGCATTCCTCCTTTGAATGGCGAGTTTGTTAAGTCCATAAAACTGAAGTTGTCCTTTGTCTCACTGGCATGTGAGAGATTTAATCCTGAAAGACCTGGTCTGAGCATACATGCACACAAACACGCTTACACACACTTTAACATCCTCTTCTTTCATTTGCCAGCCAAATTCCAAACTCTGCTGATATGATGTGCAAATATTGATGAGGTTTATGCTGTGCTTTCTGCATGACTGCATTTAATGTGAAACAGACTGATGCATAAACATATACGCCTGTCTCTTTTAGACTCTTTTTAAGTTATGACCTCATTCATTTGGAGACTACATTACATTTACATTTAGTCATTCAACAGATGCTTTTATCCAAAGAAACTTACAAATGAGGACCAGAGAAGCAATCAAAACTAACAAAAGGGCAATAATATGTAAGTGCTGTGACAAGTCACGGTTAGCCTAATGTAGAACACTCAGCAAGGTTTTTTTTTTTCCATAATAAATAAAAAGAAAACAGGAAGAATATTAGTACTTTTTGGTTTTTCATAATATGGTTTTTAATCATCTGGATTTTATTTTATATTTTAGTAAAAGTTTTTGTTATTTTGTTGTGTATTTTGGTATTTTTTTTATTACTTTTTAATATGTCTGTATAGTTTTTATCATCATGTTATTTTTTTATTTATTATTCAATAAATAGTTTAGTTTTAGTACTTAAACGAAAACTAAAGGAATATGTTGTTGTGTATTTTGGTTAGATATATATATATATATATATATATATATATATATATATACTATATATATATATATATATATATATATATATATATATATCATATAGATATATATTACATTGTATATATATATGTATATATATTACTGCAAAATAAATATAGAAATTGTGGAAAAACCTTAAATAAATGATGACTAGTTATAGCATCTAGTATTAAACACCTCCCTTAAATAGCTGAATTAAAACAATATTTTAAATGATACTGCATCTAATATTAAATACTTTCCCTTAAATAATTAAAAGAAAAATATTTAAAAAAATATATATATAAATAAAAAAGGATTTAATAGTAAATACTTTTCACTTTAATAATTCAATTGCAATAGTAATGCTAAAGAAAATATATTGAAATAATACAACATCTTATATTAAATTAGACTCTTTGAATGAGAGGCATGTGAGGTCATTTGTAAGGAGTTATTTCTGTTTTTTGACATTTTGTACCTTATCCATTTCATCCCAGAGTTAATCTCCAAGCTTGGGTTTTGAAAGCTTGTATAGCCAGAAGCATCTGCATTCATATTTTGCTATGTTTGAGAAATAAAGTGTAAGTTTAAAAAACAAAACTGGGATGCCTGGCGTCTTAAATTCAGTGCTGCTTCATTTTTGGCATGTAATAAATTTCTTGTTAGACCCTCAGACTTCTTTCTTCTGACTGGAAGGGTCATCTAGATCTTCTCTTCTCTTTGAAGAGCTGGTATAGTTCAGCAGATCATTGACCTCTTGGCTGCAATCCTCATGTGACCCTGACATCTGTTGATGCCGTTGGTTTCGGGAAAATTATGTTTGGATGCCTTTCTGCTTCATTTGAATCCATTTATTGACTTAAATGAATTTCCATGCAAGTCCAGGCTGGTTTATTCTGTTTCTTTGCCGATTTAGCTGGTGGATCAGTGTAGCTGTGCTTTTCAGTAGCAAAAGTTAACTAGTGAAGTTGGTGGATCAGCATGGGTCTTTCAGGTGGAGCTAATTGAAAAATAAAGACTTGCTGGTCAAGCTAGTTAAGAAGCCTGGCGGGACACCAGCAAACCAGCATCCCATGCTGACCACCTGCATCCAAAACACAGCATGTGCTGGTGAGCAGCTGTGTTGTTGTTTTGATCAGAGAGAAGCAGACCAGATGAATCTCTGGGAAGCAGTTTTGGGATTCATGTGTCTTGGTAATGAGTTTCATGGGTTTTTTGGGTGGGTCACGAGTTCTATTTTGGGAACACTTTAGACTCTTCTGCCTCCAGATGTTGTTTGTGTGTTTGTTTATGTTTTTCTGTATTCTTGGTTACATTTTCAAAGACAACATCTCCTTGACATCCTATCACATGATGTGGTTAGGGGTGTGGTTATGGTTGAAGAAGAAGCCGCTATCATGCTACGGTATATGTTTGATTAGTAAAACATTTGTAATTGTCTTTTGTAGGAAAACATTTATGAGGAATCCAGCATAAAGGGCTGTAGCTAATTGTAGCCATTTTCTATAATTTTGGAATGGATGGTTACTTGGGACTTTTGGTTACATTTGCAATACTCAAAACATCAATCCTGTTTCTCTCTTGGAGTTATAAGACTGTGAATCCATTTCTTCATGTGGGACAAATTTGCCTCAATATTCTGCTGCTAACTGCTGCTTAAAGCTATAGTTTTTTTTTTCTTCTCACATTTAATTGCAGGTAATTTTTCAAAGGTCAAAGAGGATAGACTAAAAAATTAATTTGATTATATCCGGCCAATTTCCATACAGCAAGGGAGGGTGGGAGACAAACAGAGAGAAATTCCTCCAGGGTCCCTCCTCTGTGGTTTGTTATGTGCACAAGCTGAAGAATGCGTATATATGGGCTTCTGCCAAACCCACAAGCCCAACTCCTTTACAATGTTCTATCTAATAATACCACTTGATTTATAACCTGGATTTGGCAACTAGTAGCAGGTTGCACAGCGCAGGTCTTCAAATATTTTGTGGGCATGCAATAAGACATTGCTCATACCAAATGGAATCTTCCAGAGAAAGTGTTTGAAGGTGTGTGTGTGTGTGTGTGTGTGTGTGTGTGTGTGTGTGTGTGTGTGTTCGTTCAGGTCTATAAAATCCTGTTGTGTATTTCCTTGCAGAGTCACGAGGATATGTGGACAGCATGACACACACATCTATGTCATCCGACGGAGAGCTCTATCACGCTGATGTCACAGGAAGTCCCGCCTCCTGTCAGAGGATGTTTGGATCTATGCACTCTATCTCCACCCCTAGCCCGCTGGTCAACACAGACAGGTACTGTCTGTCTGTCAATCAACCAACCAAAGCAATCAACAGGGATGCACAATATATCGGTACCATGTCAGTTACCAGTTGATATGGGTATTTACAGTAATTGTGCATGTCAATTTTTCCCAGTTTCATATTTAGGTTACATTTGCTGTCATCTAACGTTCATTAAATCTTTTAAATTCTCATTTAATTTAATAATGCTGTGAAATGTAATCTTCACTTGTACTATTTAAAATGACTGATTTTAGCTTGTATTTGCTCATTTAAATAAATATAAATAATGTATACTTTTAATATTATTCAGCAGAGACACATTGGATTGATTAAAATTGACATTAAAGACATTTATAAAATGACTATCTATCTATCTATCTATATATATATATATATATATATATATTATATATATATGTATATGTATATATATATATATGTATATGTATATATATATATATGTATATGTATATATATATATGTATATGTGTATATATATATATGTATATATATATGTATATGTATATATATATGTATATCTGTATATATGTATATATGTATATATATATATATAATGTTCTGTATATATGTATATATGTATATATAATTATATATATATAGATATATATATATTATATATATATATATATATATATATATTATATATATATATATATATGTATATATATATATATATATATATTATATATGTTATATATATGTATATATGTATGTGTATATATATATATATATATGTATTTTTTTTTAAATAAATACTGTTCGTTTTAAGTTTTTTTTTTTTTTTACAGATTCTTGGGAAAAAAAATGTTTTCAACATTGATAATTTTAAAAAGTATCATGGGACATTGAAGACTAGAGTAATAGCTGCTAATAAAATCTGCTTTGCCATAGCAGGAATAAATAACTTTTTTTTTTTTAATTAAATATAAATGAGTTCCTTAAACTGTAATAATATTTCACAATTTTATATTAGTATTTTTGATCATATAAATGCAGAACATAAGAGACTTCTTTCAAAAAAAAAATGTAGAAATTATATATTAATGTATATTATAAAAATCTTAAAATATTATTATATGTATATAATACTTATATAATATATAAATCTTATAATTATATAAAATTACTTGTATATATTAATAATTTTTGACAAGTTAATAATATCAGCCAAATTTTTAATATAACTGCAAACCTAGAGGTCAATCAAAACCTCTCCCACCCAACTGAAGTAAATGCTGGCTTTTCAGTAACAACAGGCTACATGTGTGGTCTATTGTGTATCTAGTCTATATTTAACAATGTATAAACGCAAGGTGGGGTGTGTTTGTCTATGTACATGAAATGTAAGATAACTCTGTGCTGTTTTCTCTTCTCTGTGCAGTCCCACCCTTGCTCATTCCTGGTTAGAGGGTGGATCCAGCACCCCCTTGAGTCACTACACCCCTCAGCCCTCCCCACCCCTCACCCTCTCATCCCCAAACTCCCACAGCTCCCCTCGCGGAGCACACCGTGGCCTGTCCTCCTCTCTGGATGTCGAGGGACTGGAGAGCAGCCTTCTGGAGGCGGTGGAGGGTCTTGAGGCTCTGGGTCTGGATGTGGCTCAGCCTCCCCTTCTGCCCCTGAAGAGACGAGGGACTGAAGGCTCAGAGACCATGTTCCCGCTCAGCAGGAGTGGAATCAGCACATCCTATGCCAGTCACAACACCTCACCTACCAGATCTACACCAAGTCCAGGTTTGTAGCCTGTCTGTCTGAAAGCACACACACACAACAGGATTAAAATGTCATATGGTAATGTGATATTGTTTTTATTTGCAGATTTCATGGCCAGTAAACCAGAAAATGTGAAGTTCGTTCAGGATACGTCAAAGTTTTGGTACAAACCAGATATCTCAAGAGAGCAAGGTAATAATATTAGATCCTCAGTAGGCTGTAGTTGAATTTGGAGTCATGTTAAATATGACTATGGCTGTGAGGGATGTACAGTATCGCTCAAATGTTTAATGAATAGAAACTTCCAAATATTTATTTGAAATGGAAATATTTTGTAACATTATAAAAGTCTTTGCTGTCACTTTTAATGTGTTTTTGTTGAATTAATGTATTCATTTATTTCCCTCACAGCCTTGTTTTTTCACTTACCACTTTTTTTAAGCAGACTGAAATTAGTTCAGCTGTTTTCAATCATCAATTATTTAATTTAATTTTATTTATTTATTTTTTGTAGCTATTGCCATTCTCAAGGATAAAGAACCGGGCTCCTTCATCATCAGAGACAGTCACTCATTCAGAGGAGCTTACGGATTGGCCATGAAGGTGGCCACGCCCCCACCTTCCATTCTACAGCAAAGCCGAAAAAGTAAGAGAACTCTACATACATAGTACTTTTTATGACAGCTCTCACATTTCCACTCACTTGAGCTGAACGATGACGCAATGCCTGTATTTCATGTGATTTAAAAAGTACTTTATGTGGAAAATATCCGAGCCCAGTTCCAGATTTGAGACCAATGGTTTGTAATGGCCAGCACTTTGTCTGTTTAAAATGAACTGTCCACAGAGTCTGAATGTACAGGGCAACTCACTGAATGAACTGCAGTGAAATATTTGATGGGGTTTAAGACCCTGGAGCGCAGGATTTCCCAACACTACTGTGTGAGGAACAGCTGAATGAGTGTGAACACAGCTGGAGCATTCATATCCAGAGCCCCTCCGTAAACATGGTGTGTTTCTCAATCAGAGGAAGGAAGGGAGGCACACACACACACACACACACACACACACACACACACACACACACACACACACACACACACACACACACTGTCCGTCTCCTTCTGATTCACGATTCCAAATGGCTCCTTAACAGGGGGTTTCACACAGTATTAAGCTGTTTTTTTGTTTTGTTTCGTTTTGTACTATTTTTTTCTGTATCATGAGAAATTAAATTTAGCTTTATCTTTTGAGATAAGAGTTTCATTGTGTGAAAAAACATACTCTGAGTCTATTTTCAACATCAGATGTGCGTGGTGTTCAGAAACTTGGCCTGGCCAGTCAGGGCGAGGCATTAAGGAGGAAGTAGGATACATACTGTTGTTCCTAAATGCCAGATGAACTAAAGATTAGAATAAAATGTAGAAAAGTCCTTCAGAAGGATCTCAAAACAAGCAGCTGAAAATGCTTTTTATAACAACATTCCCTGATCATTTCATATCTACTTTCAGATTTTGTACGGCACATTTCAGTGCAGATTTTTTGGTTACCTTCCAATGAGGTTGTTATAGAAGCAGTTGAATATATGTTGTATTTATTAAACCCACATCACAGTGCTATTCTCATTTCACATATGATGTGAGTAAAGCACAGCAACAAAAAATCTAAATTATGAGTGCATTACCACAAAAATTACCAGTGAGCTTTCAATAAGTAAACAAACAAACAAATAAAAATAATAATGGTTTTGATTCTATCTTCTCTATATAAATGGGTCTTTCTAAATTTGGTCAACACCTCTGCATCCATTTCGTCTTGATACTTCATATGTGTTATCGTTGCTTTGGTAATTAAAAATAATTTTACATATTATGTCATTTCCTGTGTCTGTGCACAGTGGGCGATCTGTCCAGTGAGCTTGTGCGGCATTTCCTGATGGAGTGCACACCTAAAGGAGTGCGATTAAAAGGCTGCCCCAACGAACCTTATTTTGGTAAGTATCTGTTAAGGTCCATGTGAATGTTAATAAAGACACAAGTGCAGGTTAGAGCCTCATCATTTCATGGTCAGGATCTCCCTCTAGTGGTTGTAATCAGGAGTATCATACAGCTAGTTGTTTCCCTTTTCTTTTCACTTACTCAAAAGTTTGGGGTCAGCAATTTTTATTTATTTATTTTTTTAAAGAAGAAATGAATATCTTTATTCAACATGGATGCATTAACCTGATCAAAAGAGACATTTGTATTGTTGGAAAAGATTATTTTGAACTTTCTATGCATCAAAGAATCCTGACAAAGAAACATAAAGCAACACAAATGACTGTTTTCAGCATTGATGATGAAAAAATATATATTTATTGAGCACTAAATCAGTATATTACAATGATATTTGAAGGATTATGTTACTCTGAGTATTGGAGTAATGATGCTGAAAATTCAGCTTTGTTATTGCAGAAATTAATTGCGTTATAAAATCTATTAAAATAGTAGAGCTATTTTAAATTGTAATAATATTTCACAATATTACTGTATTTTTAATCAAATAAATGCATCTCTGGTGAGCATATGTTTTAAAGTTATTGCAGACTCCAGAATTCTTAACAGTAGTGTATATATTTTTAAATAAGCAAAATTGCAATTACATTGTTATTGTTTGGAAAATATGGTAAACCATTCAGCTAAACTTATAAATATGATTTCCTGTATGTACAGGAAGTCTCACAGCTTTGGTGTGTCAGCATTCAATCACACCCATGGCTTTACCCTGCAGACTCATCATCCCAAAAAGAGGTATGTTATAATATTAGTGTGTGTGTGTGTGTGTGTGTGTGTGTGTGTGTGTGTGTGCGTGGGTTCAATCTTTTTAGTGTTTATATGCTAACCGAAGACTGCTTTCAGACCCTCTTGAGGAATTAAATGAATCTTCATCACAAACATCTACAAACTCTGCAGCAGAGCTACTCAAACAGGGAGCAGGTAAAGGGATATCTGTGTGCATGTTGAACAATATCAGTGTTTATTTGATCTCATCCTTGTGTTAATGTGTGTGTGTTGTTGCTCAGCGTGTAACGTGTGGTTCCTGGGCAGTGTGGATCTGGAGTCTCTGACAGGAGTTCAGGGTGTTCAGAAGGCCACCACTGTGATTCTGAGTATGAATCCACCACCCACATCCACTGTTGTTCACTTTAAAGTGTCTGCGCAGGGAATCACCCTCACGGACAACCAGAGGAAGTGAGTCGGTCTCTTTATATTTCTGTTTCTTAAGTTGAATTTATATTTCATATAAAGTATTAAGTTATATTTAGATGCATTTAGGGGGAGCTAGTGATAATGTAATGTCATCAATAAAATGGTACATTTATGTTAGTAATCTTTTCTGAGTAATGTTGTAGTGGAAATGTTTCTATTTTAAAAAATGTTTGGGGTCTGTACAATTTTTTCATGTTTTTAAAAGTGTCTTAGGCTCACCAAGGTTGCATTTATTTGATCAAAAATACGTTTAAACAGTAACATTGTGAAATATTATTCCAATTTAAAAGAACTATTTTCTACGTGTATATACTTTAAAATGAATTAATAGTTAATTGTGTGTTTCCAGATTGTTCTTCAGGAGACACTATGCTGTCAACACAGTGATATTCTGTGCCCTGGATCCTCAGGACAGGAAGTACGTAACGCACACACACACACACACACACAAACACACACACACATACAGTGCACCCTTGTTTGTACATTTGTTTGACTGCTTTTCATTCATTATCTAGTCCGTACGATATATGCAATTAATGAAATTTGTCTTAAAGCCATCTTAAATTTGTACATTTGTAAAGAAAAGTTTAACCTTCGCAGTTTACTTTACTTTACTTAACTTTTAATAGGATGTTCTGACTTCTTTATTGCACTGTTCACAGGTGGACACGGGACGGCTGCACAGCTGCAAAGTAAGTCTTCCTTCATCACCTTCTCATTCTGTGCTTGTCACATCCCTGTTTTAATCAGACTATCTCAGTTCTGATGTAGTGCTAGTAATGTATTTGAGTGTGTACATTTATTATGTGTGTGTGTGTGTGTGTGTGTGACAGGATCTTTGGCTTCATTGCGAGGAAAAGCGGGAGCAGCACAGAGAATGTGTGTCACGTGTTTGCCGAACATGACCCCGAGCAGCCGGCCAGCGCCATTGTTAACTTTGTCTCTAAGGTGATGATTGGCTCTCAGAAGACCAAATAGAAAAAACATAAGCAGAGATTCCTGATGAACCGCGACGGGGTCCAACTCCACATCCTCAACTTCAAATGTAGAGGAGCTGAATGTATTTACAGTTTTGCTACTGTAATCTGGCTGCTTTTACTCACTGATGGTGTTGAGACAGTAAAACATCAGTATTGGAATAGATGAAACTTTATTGTATGTTGGAAACTCCGTTTTTTTTTTTTTTTTTTTTTTTTTGACAAGATACACAGGGACGGCGCTAAATGCCATTGGGACCAGGAACACCTAATTTTTTAGGTGGGCCACCCTTTTCACAAGGCCCAGGACAACATTCCCAATTGTTCCCTCTAGTGATGGACAAGAAGATCCCTATCACGGGAAGTCTTTGAAATCTATGCGGCACTCTTTCATCACAGGACACATCCAGAAGGGGGCGCCACATTTCTTCGGCCCGTTCTCATACTGCCATAAACACGAAACTACTATTATTATTATTGGTAATTTTTTTTTAATTTTTTTTAATTTTATTTTTGCAGTTAGGTTTGCAGTATTTCTGAGGTCCTTGTTTTTTTGTCTGGAAATAAAAATGTTGGAGGTGTATATTTAGATTCATTTACATGTTGAGTCTGGGCACATACAGACAAAAGATGCAGACCAAAGAACCATTTTTGCATATGAATTTACAAAATTTAAATGTTTTTGATTTTTATGTGTGTACATTATCAAATACTATTTTTTTCTGTATCTCAAAATATTAAGTTGTTGTTTATGCTCTCTGTGTTTTGTTTATAAGTGCTTGAGCTCACATTTTCATTCAATGACAAGTGGTTTCCCTAAAAAGCATATCTTGGTATCAACTTTGCTTATATATTTGGAAATATTTATCATATAACTCATATTCTGTGTATACTTACACATCTCTTACTCATCTATGCGACATGAGAATTAAATCTTAAATCTAATCTTATTTGATAAATCACCTTTTTTGAGGTAAGCATGACATAACTCATGTGAACTCAGTAATTTTGACTTTTTTTTTTTTTTTTTTTTACTGAAAAGGTGATTTTGCCATAAACATTTTACTTGGAATTCATCTGAATCAGACATAAACATGCACGTGCCATGACTTTTCTTACTTTAGGAAGCAAGGACCATGTTTGCATCACAAAAGAGATATTTTGTACTTTCCTTGTACTGTCTAACACTTTGGTTTGTTTGTAAATTAATGATTTATGGACTGTATACATGCACAGAATACAATATTAAAGAAACTGTATGGTACTAAATTGAGGCAGCATTTGTAATGTACTTTGCTAAAAGAATATGCTAGCTCCCTAAGGCCGCAAACATGCTGGCAAATGCTTATGTTGTCTACCTTATTATTGATGTAACAAATGTAAGTAGTTTGTTAGTAAGTGTGATTTTGTTATTCATGCAGATAGCTAAACATGTTCGACAGTTTTGTTTAGCTTTAAGGTAGGGTAGGTGAATTTCGGAGAGGGTAGCAAGAGCAAGCTAGCTTTGGAAGCAAAGATCTCAACATCCTCCCTACAAATCACTGTCGCTAAAGGGCATGCTGCCTCAAGAAAAAACACGAAATGAAACGTGCACGAGGTAGACCGGAGGCTCATCACAGTGACACACGATGAGAGACGGCTTTTGTGGGGGGGTTTAATCCAAGCACTGTCAGTTAACTCATGTCTCATTCACCGGTGAGCAAAACTTTACAGTAATAAAACACATAAAATTACAATAATAACGCCTTCCATTTTTGCTCGGTCTGCAGTATCATAATGGAACACGCAGCGATGGTGTAATCAGACTGTACCTGGCATTTAAGATATATTCATGAAATTTCTGTTCTTTTTTAATTTTTTTTGCAAGCACCAAAATGTAATTCTGATAAAGTTGATGTCCTGGAGAGCACATAACGGCATGAAAATAGACTTTAGTCAGTTAAGACGCCCATTGCGAACAATTAACGCTGATGAAACAAGGTCTGCTGAATAGACTTTACAAAGCCACCCACAACTTTCACACCTATTTGTTTTATTAAGTTTTTTATGGTCTACTGAAAGTATTTTTCAGAAAGATGGTTTTGCAATTTCATCAGCTGAACAATTTGTAGTGTTGTTGTTAAAAACAACACTACAGTTCCATTGTAACGCACTGTACTTCTGTCCTTCACAGACTCGTTTTCATTCCAGTCAAAAATTCAAATATGACGTACACTCCTAGGTCTATACAGACTTGTGTCGTTGTCTTGTCTGCTAGAGGAAGTTCTTTATGGCATGGGATCAGTCACATGACATTTAGACCTGAGATGACGGGCTCATAAAATCCTCATGAAGCCAAGATGGCAGCATTCAGGAGTGCCTGCTCCAGCCAAGCAACTGCCAGTGAGATGAAAGGTAAGTCCTAACGGCTAGCCATATCGCCGGTATGCTACAACTGTTTCATTTGGATAAACGAGGTCAGATTTATTTCTTAGGCACTAAGGAACATTGTATTATGCTTTGTATGACAAGAAAATAATACTATACTGTAGGGTGCTAAGGTAAGCAAAACCATGGTTCATTTTTGTAGTTACTTTGGGTTTTACTGTAAATACTTATTAAATTATCAACATTATTATTGTATTTCCAATAGTTGTACTAACAAAAATAAACAAGAAACATAGTTAGGGACCATGGTAACTGTAGTAAAACTCATGGTTATTTTTGTAGTTAGTTATAGTGTTTTACTACATTTAACACAAAACAAGTGTAAACCATGGTTTTATTTTTAATATGGGTGTAATACTGTAAAATGCTGGATGTAAACCTTAAGTATGGTTGTAGTTATATACTACAACAACAAAACGTTTTACTACAGTTACCGGTACCATAAGTGGAACTGGTTTTTTGTAGGTTTTTTTTTTTTTGGTGGTGGGAATACAGATATTACAGTAACAAAAGCCATAGAAACTATAAAATGACTATGGTGTCCAAGTTACTATGGTTTTACTGTGAATGCTGGTATAAAAAACATAATTACGTGTTTAAAAACAGAGCTGCTGTAGTTTTTACTACAAACAAACAAGCCAAAAAAGTTTCAACTATGGGGACTGTAGCAAAACCATGGTTAATGTTGTTTTACTATAAAAAAAAATACTCAAACCATGGCTACACTAGAAAAAGCCTGGTTAGGTTTGTGTAAGGGATCACAGTTTGTCAAACTCAAACGCACATGATTCAGCATAATGTGTAGACTGGCAGGTAGGCCCTGAAGCGCCGCTCAACCGTATTCTCTGTGAGAAAGAGGGTTAGTACGATGGTTTGCTTAGTCAGAGGTTTGGTCAGATTTTAATAAAAAGATAGTTTCCTCACCTTGGTCCGATGTTGCTTACTGATTAAAACACACTCACCCTTGTATTACGGCTCGGGGCAGAGGGGGAGTGGAGTGGAACTTAAAACAAGCAAGAGAACGAGACACAAGCAAACTCAGAAGGGGTGAATTTTCTGAGTAAGCGGCAAACTGGATTGCTCCAGTGCAGGCGCCGCCCTTCTGCTCACCCGCCCAATACAACAAGCTCTAGTGATTTGTGCCTTCTTACTTTGTTCGGTTTCTTTAAGCTTCGCACTAATGGCTTCAGTGTGATTGAGAGGAAAAATGCCATTCCATGCAACTCTGCTCCAGACACACACCCCCAATTCATCTGCAACACCACCGCATGTCTCCACACATTTTTTGCATAAACAACACACATTATGGACAAGAGTCAATAGACTGGAGAGTTTTGATTAAGCACGGGAGTGTTATTACACATATATAAAACAACCGACCTGTGTGTGTGTGGACGTCCTGCGAGCTGGTATTGTGTCAGGCACTTCCTCTTCATCAGACTCTATGGTCGACGACTGGGAGCTCTGTGTGTTTTGCGTATGTTTAGGTTTTTGCACGATGTTCTTGCCGCTAAGTTCCAGCCTCACGCCGGGAGTGTGAGCTTGTGGCCATAGAGACCACTTGTGAGGTGTCCAGTGTGTCATAAGCTGAGCCCTGGGGTGGTATTGTTTAGGATATGGATACAGACTTTGACCCAGAACTTAATTATATTGTGGTTTAGGGTGGGCAAGAAGGTCCACTGACACTTTGTATTTGAAATGAATGCTAAGAAGACAGGGGTACGTGCAAAATACTTGGTTGGGTGTTTGGTTTGTCGGAGTTTGCCTTCTTGCTGAGAATGTTGAGAGGATTTGAGGGGTTCTGTGTTCTTTTTTGTTGAACTGGATCACTGAGATGACACTATTTTTTTTTCCACGAGATCTATTAATTTATTTTTTTTACTTTTGTTTTAATATTTCAATAAATGAAGAAAAGTCTTATTTACAAATGAAATGTCTTAAAAGCGTAACCCCTCTTGGCTTTGTTTAGTGTGTAAAAATAATAGTGCTAGATATAGCTATATATTCTATAGATATATATATATATAGCTAATAATATATATAATATTATATATATATATATATACAAAAAAGCTATATATTGGTGTGTTGTTTATATAACACACATAGATACAGTATATTTCAATATATAGGGGGGTACATAAACTAAGCACCCCCCCTTGTAAAATAATAATAAATTAAATAATAATCAGAATCCCTTAGTCACAAAAAGGAGCACCCCGCCTCCTAAAAATGACTTGTTAACCAATTAGTTGCTGACTGAATCACCTATCGTCAATGGGCACACCAAAAAGGCCATTTGACTTTCAACGGTGATTATCATGGTGGTAATTTGGACTGAGCTCAGCAGAAAAGAGCTTGGCCTGGACCCAATTTTCAGGTGCCTTGTTATGGCACTGAAGCAAACAATCAAAAATGGGATGCAATGCCCTGTCAAAAGATCTCCGGGATCAAGTTTGTGGACAAGCACAAGTCCAGAAAATTGATATCCAAAATAAATACATAATAATACAAACAAAACTAAACCATCCAAAGGCTTTTATTGATGCCTAGAAGCACAGTGGAATTTTTATTGATTAAGAGTGGAGGGTATGTGGTACACACACAGACCCTTCCCCCCTGATCGAGTACATCACTCTATAACTGGATGAAAGAGTCCGAAGGACCCTGATCAAGAGACTACCAAGAGGCCTACCGCAACTCTGAAGCCAGCTTACCAGCAATTTATGACAAAGAGTGTTCATGTGACAACAATAATCCACAAAGTCTTCACAAATGTGACTTGTATGGTAATGGTTGTCAGATTCTATGGCAGATTAAACTAAATTGAATTATTTGGCCTCAGTCACCCAAACGAACGTCGTCGAGGTAAATCCAATACCGTTTCACACCATCGTACATAACAGCACTTCCTCCAGTACAGCATGGAGGAGGTAATGTCCTGTTCTGGGGTGGGTTCGCTGTCAGCAAGGACTGGATCACGTTGTTCAGGAATATAAGAAAGATGATGTGGCAAAATACCGTCCATTTCTTGAGGAAATCCTGCTGCCTCTGCAGCTAAATGGTGTCAAATGATACGAAGGTTTACCTTCCACCATGACAATGAACTCAAAGCACACAGCAAACCGGAAGCACACATGGGTTAAAGGAGAAAAAAGTGCAATGTCCTTTGACATGGCCTGTCAGAGCCCAGACCGTTAAACAAGAAAACACTGAAAATCTGTGAAGTGACTGGAAGACTGCAGTCCACAAACACGCAAACCATCCAACTTGAAATTGAACTTTGGCAGTTTCTGTAAAGAAGATCTGTGCACACTATTTGCCAAGTCCAGATGTGTAGTAGAGACATGTCCCAACAGACTACAGGCTGTAATTAAAGCAAAAGGTGATTCAACAAAATACTGACACAAGTGGGTGAACTCAGTGATTCTATTTTTTTAATTTTTAATTTTTTTTTTCTGACATGTTGGTGTTATATCTTTCTCTTGCATGTTATAAGTTGCACTGAATAAATACAGCTGGATGAAACAAAAACTGTGTCTGTCTTCATTTCAGGCTGCAAAGCAACAAAATGTGATTCTTTTGTATATAGTACACACACACACACACACACACACACACACACACACTCCACACACCCACACATATATAATATATACTATACTGTATAAATGAGATGTAATAATCCATAGCATATGATTGGGGAATTATTTCACATAATGAACCCCTGCAGATCCCCTTTAGACTATGTGTGCAAGGTACAGAAAAAATGTTCAGATATTTCAATGTTTTATGATAAGACAAAGTTTAGTCCATGTTGTGAAATGTCCATGTTTTGTAACGTTATGAAAATTTATGAAACACAGTGGAAGATTTATAAAAGAATGTTAATGGTCTTCATGGTACTTTGGTAAATCAATACTTCACACTGAAAAAAAAAAACACATTTTAAACCCTTTTGTAAATAATGATTAAAGGGGTCATATGAGTCCTAAAAGAACGTTATTTATGTGTATTTTGGTGTAATGAAATGTGTTTATGTGGGTTTAAGGGGAAAAAAACACATTATTTTTCCACATATTGCTGTTACATTATTGTTTCTCCTCTATGCCCGCTCTCTGAAACAAGTCGATTTTTACAAAGCTCAACTCGCTTTGAAAAGCGAGGGTGTGCTCTGAAGCTTATTGGCCAGCTATCCCAGCGCGTTGTGATTGGCCGAATGCCTCAAGCGTGTGACAGAGAGGAAATGTTACCGCCTCTTCACACTATTGTGATGCCTTGTTGTCCGGCCAGAGAGAGGAGACATCAATATAAAAACGCATTATAAACTTGATATAAGCAATGATTTCTAGTCCGTGTCTTTCTTTTGGAGAGGCCAAACAAAGTAGCTTTTTCCGCTTTCTCAACGGAACAGCGTCACAGCACCCCGGCCTTGAGGTGAGCAGAGGTGAGCAGCTTGTGGAGGATTCAGCGAAGGAGAGTAACTTGTGCTTGCAGCATCCACGTGTTCTACGACCCCGGGCTGGACTGCGCTACCATCCACGCTGACAGCCGATTCAGCGATCCACAGTGTAAAATTGATGTATGCTTTCCTCAGCAACCAGCACAGATCAGCTCCAGGCATGATGAAGCAGATATCGATCCTCTGTTGGAAGGACCAAACAAAGTACTTTTCGCTTTCACAGTGAAACACACAGTGTCTCACGACATGGCAGTTGGCGGCAACAACAATACTACAATGAGAATAAAAGATACACCTTCTTTTCCGTTGTGTGAACATCTGGGCGTTATGCAAATCTTCCCACTTGTGTATGTAGATATGTGGGCGTGTTTGTTTTGAATTGAGGCCATTTCAGTGGGGGCATAGGATGACGTCTCAACTTTAAATAAAGAATATCTCTTTGGATTTTAAGACTTTAGTCTTTGCAACTTTACAAATCTTCTTTTATTCAACCAGAGCTTGTCAACACCACTCCTAAGAGAACGGGATAAATTATGAGGATCGCATCATAATATACACCCTTAAGATTTGTATAATCATGGCCAACGACTATATAGAAAAAAAAGTAGCTGTTTTACTTTTATCTGGGTTATCGCTGTTGTTTATCCTGAAGACTTTGGGCTATAAATTAATATAAAATATTTTCACAAATTAAAGGATTGAACACACACCATTGAATTACACAAAAGAGGGTACATTTCTAAGAAATTTGCACTATTTTTAACCTGGTTTTTTTTTTCCTTTATCATGGACTAGTTTTTTTTTTCCTTCAACAATTATTACAAAACCCAAACATGTGACCTTTCTTCGCAATCCGATATAGTGCACAACAACTGAAAAAAAAGCCAAGACAATTGTTGTATACCGTCCTTCCTGTGTGTTTGTGAGTGTGTGAGTGAGTGAGTGAAACAGATCTGGGGGGGGGGGGGG